>NC_060271.1:105498455-105798455 GCF_021613505.1 Equus quagga
AAAAAAAAAAAAAAAGATTGGCAATAGTTGTTAGGCCAGGTGCCAATCTTTAAAAAAAAAAAAAAAGAATGAGAAAACTGCTCATCTCTAGAGCACTCTGTAACCACCGAGCCTGGGTTAAGAGCCCAGAGCACTTTATATGTACACTGATATCTTAGCACATGTCACATCCTCATTGTCTGTTTACCTCCTTTGCTTTCCCAGTAGACTTTTTGGTTTCATGAGAACATAGTAATTTCTTACTCAGTAACGAAACCCCAGTGCCTGATGTGCAGCAAATATTCAATAGATAGTTCTGAATAAATAAGTGAGTGGAGTATAGCCTTTGAAATGCATGGTGATTATTTCTGTCAATCTAATTAAATGGTGGGATTCTGCAGTAGACTGATGTTCTCCACAATTCTTTACTCCCTATCTTCATTGTTATGGTTTACCTTGAACAAAGTATACTTTCCGCCTCTTAGATATTGGATTTGGCTATGAGACTTGTTTGGATAACAGAATATGGGATGAAATGACAATGAGCCAGTTCTGAGATAAAACCTTAAGAGATATCATGTGTTTTCACTATGCCCTCTTGTGTGCTTCGGCCATTTGACATGAGAGAAACACAGATCCAGAATGCAGAGAAAAGTGAAGATCTGAACCCAAACCACAGCCTAAGCCAAGCCTGGTCAATCCCAGACATGCCCACAAGAGTCACAGCCTCAACAAACCTGTAACTGAGAAATAAATATTTGTCGTAATAAACCATTAAATTTTGGGGTTGTTTGTTAACACAACATGATTGCACAGTAGCTGGGGAATGCAGCATCAGAAAACTCTGGTAAGATACAATAAGTCTGTGTCAGATTCACTTGCTGAAAGATCACAACAAAACAGGCTGAATATAGAAATCCAGGTAAGCTGTAGATCGTTGGCATGAGAGAATTCTAAGAAGAGCAAGCAGGGTGCCCTCTTTAAGGACTGGGGTTCATAAGAAGAATCTAATCTTTCGGGAATTGAGAATGTTCATGGAGGGGGTCCAGTCTGGGAGGAGATAAACAGATTACCCAGGAAGAGACTGAGATACAAATCAATAAAACAGGGCCCCCAATGCTAGATATGGAATACTAGGTTGAGCTCTAGATGTGATAATAAAGCAAAGTATAATTGCCTTAATATGGGTATTCTAGGAACAAGGATGCTTTAATGTTAAATTGCTTGTTTCAGCTAGGGTTCTCGAATTCTCTTTAACAAAGGATAGAATTGTCCGCAGCATTTGCAGTAAAGATGCAGTAAGGATGAGCCTAAAAATTAGCTCTGGGTAAATATAAAGAACTAGTGTATGCAGGAATCTGGGAAGCAGAAAAGTCAATATAAAACTGGTGAAGAAAAATGACTTAAACGCTATCCAAAAGAGTTTCACACACATCTGGAATCACACAGATTTATAATATAAGCATCCTAGTGGCTGAACATGCTTTCTAGTAATAATTTAAATTATATGTTTAATTATGTTTTTAACAGGTTATATGTTAAATCAGGATTATAAACATTTAAAAAAAAGTTTATTAGATGATCTACTTTTGAAACTGAACAGGATGGTCTTATCGATGATGCTAGAAGTTACCAGGAAATTCAGTAGTTTGCCATTTTACTCAGCATGGAAGCACAGACTATAGTAAACAGAAAAATAGGAAGAGAGACGTGTGTATTCATTAAGGGGGCAGAATTTTCCTCAATTATTAACACAATCAAAAGGGAAACAGAAAATTCAGAAGACTGAGGAAAGTAAATGCTGGAATTAAACATCACGCTGAGCTGAGCTAAATGAGGAAAATGACTCATATGAGTACTGTTCTCTCCATCTCACTCTGGAGACCCCCTCCTCTCAGTTTAGACTCATATTTACTGTCCATTAGTACCCCAGATTACAAGGGATTACTGTCTTCCCATTCCTCATTCCCAGCTGTATCATGTTTGTTTTGCCCCTTTCCTCAAACCTATATTGTTGTTTTTTTTTGGGTTTTTTTTTGTTAAGTACAAGCTCTACCTCTCGGCCCTTCCTACATGTCTTCAGCTCATGAAACTTTTATCTCTTGCATGTGTCATGCCCTCAGCACCTTGCTTCCTGATATATGGTTAATTTAGCTGATGTTTAATTTCTCACTAATGTTGGAAACAGTGGTTTTAAATAGAGGGAAAAGGAGAAGGACGTATCGGAGTACCAAAGAATTTTTCAAGATATACAAGCAGGCCTAGGAAGAAAGTAGTCCTGATAATTGCTGATTGAGAACGAGTCTTGAAGAGGTACTAAAGAAGTGAGAATTGTAGAGTTCTTGGGGTGATCAGGAATGGAATGGTAAGATCATCTAGGTCAATTTCTTTATTAAAAATATGCGGAAACAAAGGCCCAGAAAGGCAGTGACTTCTCAAAGACATATCACTATTTGTTGACTTATGGTCTCATTCATCTCAATTTATATGTTTGTAGTTTAACAAGAGACTTTGATGTCATTGCCTGAACTGAAGGAATATGGAATCTTCCAGAACAGTGTCAGGAGAACAAGGAATTGAGGGTGTCTGGTCACAATGCTTATAACATCTTATGAGATGTTTCACAACAAATTATGTCAAGTTCTCTATAGTGTCAAGAAATTTTACACCATAGAAATTCTTAAGAATTTCCCCTATGAATACAGGATAAATATTTACAGCAATTAAAAACAACAACAATAACAATAGTACACACACTGTCAGCATAGCATAGAGCAAACAGGAGGCTTATGGTCTATTTTGATCTCAACTGTTTACTAGCTGAATATCTATATATCATTTTGAGTTTCAGTTTCTCCATGTGTGAAATAGGCATAGTAATTTAATCTATCACCATCATTATGAGGATTAGTTATTCACCTATTCAACCACTATTTGGTTGGAAAGTTTTCTAGGTGCTAGAATTGTACAGTCAACGAGAAAGAAATTCTCCCTGCTCTGGCTGAGTTTATGATCAAGCATGCACTTATGCAAGTGTGTGTGTGTGTGTGTTTGCTAGAGGGAGGGTAGAAATATAAATAAACAGATAAACAAGAAAGATAATTTTAGACAGAGGTCAGTGCCATGAAGAACATGAAACAGGAGGCTGTAACAGAGAAGGAAGTGCAGATGGCACAGTAATTTAGATTGAGTATCAAGGAAAAGGCCACACTTGAACTGATACCCGACTGACAAGATGGAGCTAGGCAAGCAAAGATCTGGGAGAAAATTGTCTAGGGGTGAAAATAAGTGAAAAGACCTCAGGTTAGGCATGATATGGCAGAAATAAGGAGTAGGAAGAAGTCTCAAATTGCTGGAGTCCAGTGAAGGGGCAGGATGTCAAATTGATACGCAGGTACAACAAAATTCATATCAAAATTCCGCCAAAATTTTTGTGGATGTAGAAAAGACCATTCTAAAATTTGTATGGAAAGGCAAAGGATCTAAAGTAGCTAAAACGATTTTGAAAAGGAAGAATAAAGTGGGAGGAAATCAGTCTATCAAATTTCAAGGCTATGTTTTATCTATCTAATTCTTGTATACATACACACACTTTACATAAATTTGTATAATGTATAAAATACATTATCTACAGCTACATTATCCAAGACTGTGGTATTGGAGGTGGAATAGACTTATAAATCAATAGAACAGATTAGAAAATCCAGAAATATATGCATACAATATCCCCGACCTACTTTTGATGAAGATACAAAACCAATTAAGTGGAGGAAAGATAGGGTTTTCAATAAATGTTGCTGGTACAATTGGACCCATGGGGGGGAAAAGATCCTTAAATTAAGTCACATAGCATATACAAAACTTTACTTATGACGAGTCAAGAATTTAAGTGTAAAACAGAAAACTATAGAAGTCTTTAGGAAAAAAACCTTGGAGAAAATCTTCAGGACCTAGGGCTAGGCACAGAGTTCTTGAACTCCATACCAGACAAATAATCATTAAAAAGAGAAATGGACATACTGGACTTCAGTAAAACCTAAACTTTGGCTTCATGAAAGGCTCTAGTAAGAGGACAAAGACATATACAGACTGGGAGGAAGTATTTGAAAACCACATACCCCGTCAAGGACTAGTACTTAGAATTTAGATAGGACTCCTAAAATTCCACGGTAAAAATGTAAACAATCCGATTAGAACCTGTGCAAAGACATAAAGAGAGATCTCCCCAGAGAAAACATATACATAGTAAGTTAGCACATGAAAAAATGCTCCCCATCATTAACCATTAGGAAATGCAAATTAAAGTCACAACAAGTTATGCCTGTACACCTATCAGAAGGTGCAAAATAGAAAATAGTGACAACAACAAATTTTGACGAGGATACTGGGAAACCAGGTCCCTCATCTTTGCGGTAGGAGTGTAAAAGGGTACAGCCACTCTGGAAAACAGTTGGGCATTTTCTGAAATACTAAACATGCACTTATCATAAGACCTAACAATTGTACTCGGGGGCATTTATCCCAAAGAAATGAAAACTTATGTTCATGCAAAAACTTCCGCTGTGTTCTGTTAGTTTCTGTAACTCTGTCCCCATTGTACATTGTCTTAATTATTTTTGCTTGCTAATAATTAGTGATGCCTCTTGAGAGTTTTCTGTGAGTTTAGAAAGTGCCTTGACTTTTAGTAGATCTTTGTATTCAGAAATACATTTAGAATCACTTTGTCAAGGAACAGAAAAATCCCTAAACTGCTGGGAATTCTACGAGAATTGTATTAAATATTCACATATTCACGTATCTTTAAATTTTCTGCTTAAAGTGTGTTGATATGTTTATAGTATTGATTGTTACAGCTAAGATACACAGTACATCTCTCCATGTTTGTCAGGCATTTTATAATTCTGTCCTCAAAGTCCTCTCCTGCTCTCTCTTAGGTTTATATCTAGGTATGTCATATTTTTATTGTATTGTACAAAGCCTCTATTTTATTGCATTAAAAAAGTTTTGTTGCTGGCATTTTGAAACACAATGGAATTTTGTACCTTGATTTTGTATGCAGGAATAGTTTTAAACTCTCTTGTTTATTCTAATAATGTACATACATTGGTTGATTCGGTACGGTCCTCTAGATACACAATCACATGATCTGCAAATAACGGCAGTTTATTTCTTACTTTCTAATGTATTATTTTACTTATATGTTTATTTATCTTTCATTTATTAGTGATTTGCCTCCTTCACTAGTGTTGAATTAAAATGATAACAGGTATGTTTCTTGTTCCTATTCTTAGAGATATTAGTTTCAACATCATAATATAGTTTTAATTTTTCTGTAAAATATTTATAGCTTTACCAGATTAGGAAAGTTCCCTTAAATTGCAAAAAGTTCTTCTTTATTTTATTATTTTTGACAAGGAACTGATGTTTAATTTTATCATATGCCTTTTGTGCATATATTGAGATGATCATAACACTATTCTACTTTAACCTTTAATGTGACAAATACATTGGGCTTCGTATGCTAATACAACCATGTGCTACTTGAATAAACTCAAAATAGACCATGCTATGTCATAACTTTATTCATTGCCTTCTTGGGCTCAGTGATATTATGTTAAGGGTGCTCGCATTTATATCCATGAGTAAACTTGCCTTGTAATTTTCCATTACCCCACTTTTTTTTTTTTTTAATTTTGGTGTCAAGATTATGCTAGCTTCATAAAATAAGTTAAAAACTGTCCCTTTTTTCTTCTAAATTTTGAAATATAAGTGTAGGATTGGAATTATGTATTCTTTAAGTGTTTGATAGAACTCATCATCAAAACTGAGCATAGAGTTATAAAAATGGGGCATTTTTAATTGTTGATCAATGTTTATGTTGGATTTTAGACTATTCAGACTTTCTGTAACTTCTCAGGTTAGCTTAGATCTGTTATATATTTTTTAATTTATTTCGTAAATATTTTAAAATTGATTCACATAAGTTTATTTATAATATACAATATTATCAACAGCATCTGTAGTTATAATCCCCCTTTTCATGCTAAGATTATTTGTTTTCTTTTTAATCTCCTTTTGTCAGAGGTTTCTCTTTTGTTTTGGGGTTGTTTTGTTTTGTTTTTTTTTTTTTTTTGCTGTTTTCAAAGAACCGACTTACGGTTTCATTGATTCTCTCCCAAAATATGTGAGTTCAAAAAATTTTAAATTGTCTTCATTTTTACTGCTTTTGATTTTGGGGATGGCTATTATCTGCTGGTAATTTTTGAATTTGATAGATGAATGTTTAGCTCAATAAAATTTGTCCTTTTGTATTTCCTAATATATTCATTTAGGCTGAAATTCACATGAGATATTGCTACAACTTCACCCTACAAATTTGTAAATGTAATAACTTTAGAGCTGTTAAGCTCTAAATATATTCTAATTTCTATGAATTATTTATAAGTGGTTTTTATTTATTTTCTAAATACTGTTTAAAAGTTTTAAGTGTTACAGAACTGGATTACTTAGAAACATAACCCAAATAAACAGGAACTTTATCTAAAACCAAACTTTGTCACTAGACTGACCATCAGTAACAAGAGGAAAGCTAAATAAACATGTGAAGTAAGTAAAATATTTTCTTATCTTTATTATAGAGAGAGAGAAACTTAGAAATGGCATATTCCACAAAGTAAAATTAAAAATGAATTTAAGGGCAGGTTCCATTGATTCAATAGTTTAATTTCTTACATTTGTATGTGCCTCCATTTGATTTTAGAGGTAAGAAGCTCATAATGCGAAATTTCAAAAGATTGAGTATTCTAAAATCAGCAGCAAAAACCTCTCTGTCATAAACTGAAACATTAATTTTAACATCATAAAATGCTGGACAATTATAAAGCCAATAGCCCCCAGGGATTAGAGAAGTAAATTTGCAAACTGAACCAGCTGCATTTAAGGACTGAACTCTTAGTGAAATCACATAGGAGTGGTTAGAGTCAAAGATACTACTTGTACATGAAAATTAAAATTCCACTCCAACAAATTACGTATTAATTTCTTAGAGTGAAGTTTTTAAGATATCTAAAATCCTAACATTTTCATTAAGTAGTTCTATAACAATTCATTTTGATAGAGGTTTTAAATCACAACGACCCTTGTTCATGTTAAGTATACACGTAATAATTATTTTAGGAATAAATGAATGAAAACCTTCGTATTGTAAGGCAATGTAAGATGTACATATATAAAAGTTTACGAAAAAGGGATACTTACCTCTTTCTCAGTGATATCTTCCTGTTTTCTTCCTTAAATCATACTGTTCTTAACTTAGGGAGAGAAAGGTAAAAATTTAAAAATATATCAACTATTCTTTAATATCTTAATTCCAAGTGATCTATGCTGCCTAGTCAATTATGGTGAGTTGGGCATTATGTTGCTTCATTTATGCAAGTTTGATTTAGTAAATATTTTTAGTTCCCCAGGAACACCAGAAATCTACAGAAACACAAAATTTAACTTGACTTTTGCGGCTGAAAGAATGATGGCTATTTTTAGCTAACATCAAATAAGCATAGACTCACGCACGCACATGCATACATGCACACAAACACTTGCAAGCTTGTCTTCTTGTTATACAAAATACCTACTACAATAATGAAATGTAAGAGACATAATAAAAAGAAGCCTACAAGGGAAGGCTGCTTATCCAGGTTAAATTTGTTATTTTGCTTTTTACATAACAGAGAAAAGAAGTAAGGGACACTGCGTCCGTCCTCCCCACACAAATCCCACACACAATTCCTGTGTCTTTTTTTTCCAGAGCAAGTTTACTTTGTTCTGACACTAATTTTGTTCCAAAAGGAGGTAATATTCTCAAATACGTCTAAGTTCAAATCCTAGGAAACAAAAGGAGATATGCTTAATGCTATAAAAACCAAAAGGCTTTTGAAAACTGGCATAAACAGGAGGAAAACAAGTTATTTTTCTTTACAATTGTCACGTCGGACCTCAATTTAGAAATGTAAGCTATAGACTGGCCCTTCTCCAAGGGAATGACAATGGGCCAGCTCTTCTTAACGTCACTTGGAACTTTCTCTTGGCAGTTCTCAATTCCCATCTTCAAGGATTTCTCCATACCAAAATTTGGAATACAATATCTCTACACAAAGGGCCAAATGTTGGACGCAAGGAAACTCTTACTGAGAGTTGTAAAAGTTCTGTTCTTTTGATCTACATATAGCTTTGCTAGGTCATTTTATAATGAATACCTTATTATGGGGAACTAATTTTAATTTTTCAACTTGAAAGAAAAATGTGTTTAAAGAAATAAGCACTTTTTTGCCTTAACCATAATGTGTGTTTACTTACCAGGTTTCATAATAACTTAATTCTTTCAATGTATTGTTTATTTTATACTGAATTAAAATACTATTCCAATTTTAATTTTACTGACTATGTATATAATGACCTTCTACTGTGCTGTGGTTACACACCTTAGGAAGGTGTTCTTAAAAGAGAAAGAGAGAGAGGGAAAGGCGAGGTAAAGGGGGGGTGTCTGTGTGGTGAGAGCACAAGCATGTTTTCTGACTTCTATTAAAATTCCTTAGCTGTTTCCAGGAGGTAGCATCAAGCTATCAAAGTTGGACTGCATTTCCATTAGAGGAATAATAACTTACTCATCAGAAAATGTTAAACACTGAGTGATGTCTACTTAGCAGAGTGCTATAAAGAAGATTATATACTGCTGATAATGTTGAAGTAACTTTTTATAGACCGATCACAATTATAAAAGATGGACAAAGATTTTTTAAAGTTTGAAGATACTGAGGAGCAACCAAAGCAGGTATTATTTATGAGATTATGAGTCTAAGAGAGAAGTGAATTATATAAGAAAAGCTACATGTTTAATATGCTACTAATGAATATGCTCTGGAATAAAAAGAAAAATTGAAATAGAACCTCCCTGACAAAACATATGACCTAGACTCAATGCTATCAAAGAGATTCATGGTACACTATCTATTTATGGGGAAAAAAATAACATCATCTAGAGCATCTACACTTTTTTATCAACAATATCAATCAACAAAACAAAAATTATGAGGCACTTAAAAAAAGAAGAACAGTTAACAGAGATTAAAGCTGATAAAAAAGATTAAATCTGGGCAACAGAAATAGATTTATAGGTGATTCATATGTTGGCACTATCAGGCAAAGATGTAAAAATGATAATTATTATCTTCAAAAATTTAAGAAAAGACGGGAAATTTTAACAAAGACATGAATCAATAAAAAGACAGAAATTCTATAACTGAAAAATATCAAAATAGAAATTAGAATTTCAATAGATAAGTTAAATAAACTAGAAAGAGCTGAATAAAAGATTCTATTAGTAGAATCATGTGTTAGTAGAAAGAATTCTACTAGAGAGAAAGATGGAAAATACTAAAAAGATCATAAGAAATAGGTAGGAAACAGTAAAAACATCTTACATATGTAAACCAGAGAACCAGAAAAAGAGAAGAAAGAGAATGATTCGGAAGAGACTCTAAAGAAATACTGGCTAAGAATTTTCCAAGACTGATGACAGATATCAAACCACAAAAAATAAAATAAAATAGAAGGAGAGAAAAAAAAAACTCTTCACACCTTGTTAATTCATAGTCTAACTGTTCAAAACAAAGGATGTAGAAGAAGACTTTGCTTCCAATCAAGACAGAGTAACAAGGACAGGATTTATTCTCTGACCTAAAAATATTTTTTTTTAATTTGGAAAAATGTAATAAATAATGCTAGACATTGGACATTAGGTAGCCCAGGAAGGGTACCTGAGAGCAGAAACAAACCAGATAAACCCTGTATTTTTCCTCATATATATATATATATATACAAATATGTATATTACAAATATTACAAATATACATATATTTTTTCTAGACCAGGGTCAGAAGGTCAGAAATATTTATAGGAATACAGAAATAACCAGCACTCATCAAGGTAAAATTCACAATGTTTAACAGCAGTTCAAAAATTACTAGGCATGCAAAGAAGCAAGAAACTGATCAGAGCTCAACTTTCAGCATGACCATGTAAAGAGCTCCTCTAACCCACTTCCCAGTGAAACTGGTATAAACTATTTTTAAAAAACTGCCATTTAAAGCCTCTGGAAATGATCCTAAGGGTGAACAGCAAATGAAGAAACATCTTTCAAGAACATCTATGAAATTTGACTTTCTCTTCTCTGACTTATTTCAAATACCATATGATCTCACTCACAAGTAGAAGATAAAAATGACAACAAAAACACATAGCATTGGAGCTTGGACTGGTGGTTACCATTGGGGAAGCGGGGAGGGGGGAGGGCAAAAGGGGTGATTAGGGTCACATGTGAGGGGATGCACTATAATTAGTGTTTGGGTGGTGAACATGATGTGATGTATCCAGAATTTGAAATATGATGTACATCGAAAAAAATAAAAATTAAAAAAAAAAAAGAACATCTATGAAGATTGGGTCAGAAGAGTGACAGTGTATGGTATTTGAACCAAGACTACTCTCTTTCTCCTCTCCCAGTTCAGGAAGGGAAAGATTCAGACTGATGTAGCCAAGGACACGTCAGCAGATACCACTGAGAAAATGAAAATTCAAGCCACAGACGGCATTTTCTTTTCTTTCTTTCTTTTTTTTTTTTTTTTTGGTCCTAAAGTGAGCCTTTATTTCTGTATGAATGAGAAGGGAAAATTTAAGCAAATCAGAAATAAAGGTCCAGATTTAGTACAGGCTGCATATCTAGGTGGGTGAGGTGAGATGGCTCAGCAAGTGGCCAGGCCTGGGCGGGAGGGATGAGGGTAGTGGGAATTGGGGAGGGCGAGGGGCTGAGATCAGCCACCTCTTCCCCAAAGTTTGTTCCGGTTCAGCTTTGCATTTCTCTGACAACTTGAAGCTAACTTTGAAGTACCTTGTAGCTGACTTCAGAGTTTACCTTGGTTCTTGTGCTGAAGATTTTGGAAGAGGAATGGCATCATACAGTATTTGTCTTTCTCAGTCTGACTTATCTCACTTAGCATCATGTCTTCAAGGTCCATCCATGTTGTTGCAAATGGCAAGATTTCCTTCTTTCTCATGGCTGAATAATATTCCATTTTATATCTATATCTATAGATATAGATATATATATGTATACCACATCTTCTTTATCCATTTATTCATTGATGAACTGTTAGGTAGTTTCCATATCTTAGCTATTGTGAACAGTGCTGCAGTGAACATGAGAGCGCATATATCTCTTGAAGGTAGTGATTTCACCTTCTTCGTATATATACCCAGAAGCAGGATTGCTGGGTCATATGGTAGTTCTATTTATAATATTTTGAGGAACTTCTATACTGTTTTATATAGTGGCTGAACCAGTTTACATTCTCACCAACAGTGTATGAGTACTCCTCAGATTGTTGCACGCCTTTGGTTAATTTTCAGAGGTCTGAAAAAAATTGATTCTGACAATGTCTGCCCGTAATTTTGTTGCTTTTATAGACAAGTAGACCTAAATATGTTTTTCTTCCACCATTTTAGAAGTCCTGCCTCCTGACTTGCATTGTACTGTCATTCAATCCTTCTTCCCTGGTGATCTCTAGTACATGACCCCTGCCCTGTGAGTCCTTTGTTTGTCAATTACAATTTTAACCTTTTCATCATATTTCTCTACTTCCTTTCCTTTACTTAGACTTGGCTCTCCCAGAAGGGTTTATATCCCCCTGTACCTGTATTAGTAGGTATCTTACTTTCTGCCACTATCCAAGAATTACAGGCCCACAGAAAAGGTTAGGATTTTCAGACTGTTATTTCTCCATTCTCGCAAAAAAAATACTTTGAAAATAATGAGGTTTTGTTACGTCGTCATGTGCAACCCCTTGGTACTGTGTTCAACTACACTCTTGTTAAGCATCCTATGGTCACTGAGAAATTGATGCTTTATTAATTGTTTTCTCTCTGTTCCTCATTCCAACTTCCTCACTATGTTCATGTAGGCCACTCATATAGTTCTCCACTCTTTTTGTTCTTTGAATCAAACCCAGTAGCCCTCACTTCTAATTGTTTTTCAGAAATTTATTTACTCCTATATAGCCCATCATAACACAGAACATTTTCACCTCTAAGTCATAATCTTCAGCATTTCACTATGGAAACATCAACCTCTAGCTTTGAATGTCATTAATTCACAGTGTCACTAATCTTTGAGCACAATGAGGTATTTTAACTACTTTTCCCTCAAACAATCATGCTCCTACTAATTTTTTCTCCTTCCCTCTATGATCTGGATTCTCTTATCGAGACAACCACTAAAAGGTTTGTTGTTCACTGCCTAGTCATATGCATCTCCACTTATATCTAGTTATTATTGAAGTTATGAAAGAGTTTGCGTAAAAGGGAAAATCATCTAAAGAACAAGGACACAGGATAAAAGATGGCATATTTTAAAATAAGTTAAGTAGGAATTCATCATATTTCATATTTGAAGTTTGTTTTTAGTTGATGTAGATGAAAATTCTTCCTTTTTCCTAACAAAAGGTGAGATTTGGGTTGTATGGAATTCTAAATTTCACCAGAAATGTGTCAGAGTAACCAAACATCTGGACTGATATATACTCATAAAGGCAATGGATTAAACAATCCTACTGTGTGTCCCTGTTGCACTCTGTTTATACTTTTTAAAGTAATTTATCTGATTATTGGTCTTTATTCTTCATTCTAATGTGAGCTCCCCAAAGGAAGGAGTTACGTGACTTTCTTGGCTCATTTCATAGCACATTCCTTATTTTCTCATTGCCTGTGTGCTGGAGTGTAAAGATATCTGATTAATCATGTACAATTCATGTTTCACTTTCAACCAATTACACTTAAAAATTCAATAATGATATCCTCTTGAAAATTCATGACATCTGTGTATTCCCAGACATTTTTTTTGGTCTGCTTCTTCACATATATTGATAATTTGGCACCAGGTTGACCACTCTTTTCCATCCATTATTCTCCCAATAGACTCTTCTGTATCCATGTAGTCAATTCATCCAACAACCAAATTACTGAACTTTCTCAATAGTAATGATCTTCCTCATCAAATCAGTCGTCAGTGTGAATGATCAATGACAGATCAAAACACTAATATACAACTCTCTGATGGGAACTTCATGTTATTCAAATTTTATTACTCCATTATTGACGATACATTTATTCTTCAACCTCGCTGAGGCCATTAGCCTTTTGACAACTTAATTTTCTCTAATTTAGGACTTTTCTTCTGATATCACTTTCCCCCTCTCTAATGAAGAACCAACCCATAGGCATTCAATTAATCACTCTCTTGCTATTGCTCTTCACTCACTTGCCAGTTAGTATTTCTCATGGTAATGTCGACTAAAACTCCAACTTAGGTTAATACTACATTTTGAAATTCTCCACTCATCCATTCAGACTCCTATACATAACTCTAGGAAATTATGCAATTGCAAGAACTAACATCACTCCAAATTTATTATCTCCAACAACAATTTCATTTATGAGAAATCCCTCAGGGCCAGCCCGGTGGCACAGTGGTTAAGTTCACACGTTCTGTTTGGCAGCCCAGGTTCACTGGTTCAGATCCCAGGTGCAGACCTATGCACCACTTGGCAAGCCATGCTGTGGCAGGCGTCCCACATATAAAGTAGAGGAAGATGGACATGGATGTTAGCTCAGGGCCAGTCTTCCTCAAATAAAACAAACCCAGAAAAAAAAAAAAAAGAAACCCTTCTACATATTCCTCAAGCAAGATTTCTTGGAATTCAGGGGGCTAAGAGTTGGATGGGAAAAAACATTTTATTTTCATTCTTAATAACTTTTAACTGCTGTTTAATATTTCCTTGAATTAAGAATAGAGATAATATACAATGGCAGCATTAAGAGCTTCTGTTCTGAGTTTCATTACGGCCCTTGGAACAAAAGTCGTATCTGAGCCTCAAGGCCCTCTGTAACAGGGCTGTTGGAAACCTCTTTAGCTTCATTTTCACCCATTTCCCCATGCGAATCCTTTATTCCCTTCATATACAATACTCTGGACTCATAAACTGATGTTTATGGCACTGCACTTTTCCTCGTTCTGCTCACTTCTCTTAGTCTCCTTTCCCCACTTTTTCTTTTATGTAACCAATATTGCACTGTATAGTTCTGTAATATCTGTCATTCAGCAGAACATAAATTTCATGGAGGCAGAAATCATGCATTGTTCAACTCTGTCTCAACCAGCACACAGAAAAATGCCTGACACATAGCAGCTGCTCAAAAATGTTTGTAAAATGCCTAAATGAAAGAAATAGTTTGAGGTGATTATTATTATTGCTCACTTTAGCCTGTTTACAGCCACTGCAATCTCTGCTGGTAAACTTAGAATTCAAGGTGAGTAGAAAGTAGAAGCCCATTGCTTCAGTTTATACTGATGGGCATCCGAACATGACGTTCATCCTGATGCTTAAAGCAAATTGTGTGTATAAAATGGGTTTGAAGCATTATTGTTTATTAGCCACCTTATTTCCAGAATTGAGAGGAAACTGTTGTATTTCAAAAGTCAAAATAAGGCCCTCAACTTGTAGTACTTCTTGCTGTTGAGATCTAAATACCACAGGTGCACTCAATAGCCTGTTGGAGGCAATGCTTCTTATATTGTACAGATGTGCAAGGAGTCTCTTCTGGCACATTTTTCCATGGTGCAATTGAATATGAGGAGCTAATAATGAAACTATCCAATAGCTCTGATCAAAGGAAACTTCTTTGACATTTGTGAAATCAAGGGAATATGTTGACAGGTGAGTCTAGATCTTAAAAGTTAAAAGAAATGACTTTTATAACATAAATATTATTTATAAGTACTCTCTGACTCCAGAGCCAGTGAGCTCTTGCTAACAAGGTTAAAAACACACAAACAATGTAAACCACAAAATGTTTACCTTACAATACTGCTCAGGAATACTTGGTAAACAACACTATTTTGCTTGATGACTCAAAGCTATGGATAACTATCCCAAAAAGGACAAGTCCAGAGGGGGATTGACAGGATTGGCGGCAGCTGAGGGATTAGGGTGAGGTTGGTTCTTGCTGCAGATGTGGCTGGCAATGGATGGGGCAGGAGGTGGTTTCCGGGAGCAGACATCATTTTATTAACTATAAGCTGCCTTCAAAGAACTGGAGGGAATCATGAAGAAAATCTCAGTATTCAGCAACATTGTCACAAAAGAAAATTTTAGATGCAGAAAGAGAATTCTAAGTACAGGATCCATTTTAATAGGAGCTAAAATTTGAGGGCTACCACAAAATAGCAAGGATAGAGTGTGCTTGGTCTCATGACCACACATGATGTTGGGAAAAGGGATTGAGGGGGCACACTTCATTTACCCATATGCATTTGCCATTCAGCATATCCCTTCCCAATGTCTCAAACGGTATGTCTTCTGACCTAAAGGGATCCTTTTAGAAGAGAGCCCACCACATGTAAACAAGAGACAGACAGAGGTTGCTATTAGTACAACATTGAGACAGCCTTCTTTTTTTTGAGGAAGATTAGCCCTGAGCTAACTGCTGTCAATCCTCCTCTTTTTTGCTGAGGAAGACTGACTCTGAGCTAACATCCATGCCCATCTTCCTCTACTTTATACGTGGGACGCCTACCACCGCATGGCTTGACAAGCAGTGCATAGTTCTGCACTCGGGATCCAAACCAGCAAACCCCAGGCTGCCGAAGCAGAATGTGTGAACTTAACCGCTGTGCCACTGGGCCGGCCCCTGACACAGCCTCTTAAAAAGAGAATCTGGGACCCGGCCTAATGGCATAGTGGTTAACTTCACGTGCTCTGCTTCAGGACCCAGGATTCACCAGTTTGGATCCTGGGCACAGACCTACATACCACTCATTAAGCCATGCTGTGGTAGCCTCCCACATAGAAGAAGTAGAAGGACTTACAACTATCATATACAATTATGTACTGGGGCTTTGGGGAGGAAAAAAAGAGAAAAATTGGCAACAGACATTAGCTCAGGGCCAATCTTCCTCACCAAAAAGAAAAAAAGAGAGAGAGAGAGTCTGTGTTGGGTAAAGGATTATTCACCAATGAGAAGAGGCAGAGGAGGACATTGGTTAAGGGCACGGTCTTTGGGATAGCCAAGTTGGGATTCAAATAATGGCCATGTCACCTAAGCTATGTGACATGAAAATGTTTATTTAAATCGCTCATCTCTCAGTTTCCTTTGTTGTGAACCTGACGTTACACCAACCACCTCATAGTATTGTCAAGAAACTTTCCTGACATACTGTGTATTAAGGGCTTGATGTAATGCTCCACCTACAGGACAAACCACAATACTACAAATCATTTCCTTGCAATGCCGTTCTGTCAATAGCTGATTGATTAAAGATGGACAGCTTGACTTAAAGGAAACCATTCCATAGGGTAGAATAAACCATTCTTTTTCCAATAATTTGAGCAAAGAGATATCAGTTGTTGTCAGTCTATCCTGGGGAAGGCAATTGAAATGCTGTGATTGTAGTGGAGCAGCAAGCATTGTGACAGACTGGCCATGCCAACCATGAGTCAGCAAAGAAAAATAGTCTAGAGAGGAGAAATCGGGAGAGAGATGCAGCGAAAGTATCAAGAGAAGTGGAGGTGAGACAGATATCATAATACCTAAGATGCTGAGAAATTACCCCATTTTCTCACTTTCTAGTCCAGCCCCATGTAAGGCTTGGCTATATTGTGTTTCTTCCCCTGGAATGACTGTAAAAGATTTTCTGTTTGTAAGTGTGAGTCATGTGAACTGTAGCTTCTTCTGCAATGTGAGATCAATTTGAGATTGTTATAGTATCTATCACTCTCCAGAGAGGGAGGCATAGGAATTATCCCTTTTGGCTTGAACTAGTTTAGATGGGTCTCTCTTCCTTGCCACCTAAATTCCTTAATTAGAACAGAAATAAAGACTAGAGATGTGAAGTGACCTTTGCGCAGTATCATAACTGGCCAGAGCTAAAGGTGGGCATTCTCTGACTCCTAGTGCAGTGTTCTTTGCACCCCGTCATCCTACTTCCTTGCATTTTTAAATCCACTATTTGTTGAGCACCTACTAAGTGTCTCTTTCCTTAAATTATCTCATGATGCTCTAACAGAAATTTCATATTAATTGCTATCTCAATCTTGTACCTGAATAAATAGATTCAGAGAAGTTAAGCAGCTCAAGCTCCCAAAAATATGAACTCTGGCCCATCTGCCTTTAAGAGCTCTTTACCCTCATACTTCCGCTCCCTTCAGCCGTCTTGTCAGAAGTGGATGAAGGGAATAATAAGAGATGGGCCTCCTTCATTGTTGTGTCTCTGCCTAAGAGTTGGGAGAAAGAAAAATCTCTGTATATTTTTGTCACTTTTCTTGCTTTATCAGTCTTGACAGCCTGTCGTTATCTGAAACAATACAAACCAAATACTTCTAAAGAGAATATGTATTCACTAGATTGTTAATCATCGATTCCAACATCTAACTAACATGTAAGTCTTTGTCATCCAGAAGGAATCATCTCAGTTAGCACAGGCCATCAGCAAGGCCCAGTGTGGAAGCTGTGTATCTCAAGCATTTTGGTTGCTGACATTCTCAAGGGCTACAAAAGCTAGAGAATGCTCATCAGCATATAGCAACAAAACATATCCTTCATCTATCCCAGATGCACTGCAGCATGCCCTGTGGACAAACAGAGTCAGAAGCAGGAATTCATTAGTCAGTGTCATAAAGCAGCAAGAGTCCCATCAATTTCTAATTGGTTATAGAGACAGGAGCCACTCCAAAAGAAAAAATAGGGCCAGAAAGCCATAGTGTGTGGCTTTCAAGAAAATTAGACCACAAATAACTATTAGGGGAAAACACAATGCCCCATATTTTTTTCTAATATTACAATACAATTTGTTAAACTTTTCAACTGGTACTGCAACTTGGTCTAGAATTGAGGTTAAAAAATTATTCCAGTTACTCTGAAATGCTAAATTTTTCCATCTGACTTACTCTCAGTGCAAAAACTGGAAGCACCCGGCAGCATCCTGACTTCTTTCTGCTTTCCCACCTTTACTCCACAAAGTGGGCTCAGTAGGAGGCAACCAAATCTATTGTAGGACCTTTGAACTTTCTGGGATATCATGTTGTTACAGAAGGAGGCCCCTGAAGGGCTAAAATTTGGTCTGAAGGATCTGGGGTGTGTGTCAACAATGACAAAATAGAATAATTTCTAAATCTCAAATTCTCTTTGCGCTATTGGGAGTTCCTACATTGGTTGAATTTTCAAGACTTTTTTTAACCATCAGGTGAATAAGATTTGAATCTTTGGCTTCTTATACAGAATCTGAGTGAGACTGATGAGGAAAAAAGTGAGAGGTCTTTTGTGGTTTAACAGACCATCAGCCCACCAGGTGAGCTATTATCAGATGCTACTCACAGAGGGAAAGCTTAATCCTCTTTTTTAAGCAGAACAAAATATTGGGCTCCGCTGTGGGCATTTCTAGAGTTCCTTGTTGGGACTCAGTAATTCTATGACACAAACTCGCTGGTCACATCAGAAATTGCATAAGAATTTAATTTATGCCTGAGGTCCATCACATATGTTAATTTTAGCTGCTAGAAACATTCTTAGTGAGAAATAGCTATTAAAATTCATACTTAACTCTTGCTGCAAATCAGAAGCAAAACAATACCATCTCTTTCATTTAAAGGTTATTGTAATTCCTGAAAAAATGAAACACTAGTTATGGCCATGCCTCTCAAATTTACAACATCCACAAGCCAGTTGTTAATGTTCTTTCAGGAGAGCCATAGACCATTGATTTCTGCTAATATATTTTTTTAAGTGACCACAATATTTCTGAAAATAATGTTCTTTTTCACATTGAAGAGAGGGATGGAATTATTATAGTTTCATCAAGGAATCTAGATCTGGCTTTTTAACAGACAGCTTGAGCTATAGTTCAGATTCCAGTTAATTTTCCTTCGTACATTTCACTTCTACTAAATTACAACGTCCTAAGTAACAATGATAGGTCATTATTGAGGAGAAAGATCAAAGACAAATTACAAGTATATTTCCCAGAATTGAAAGACATAAATTTCTTTATAGAAAGGGCCAACCAAGAGCCAAAAGAATTAAAACAATAAATGATAAAACACATACACCCACACAGACAGCATCATAATATTTTTCAATACTAGGAATAAAGAGAAGATTCTAAAGGCTTCCAGAGAAGGAAAAAAACGCTATACAAAGGACCAAAAGGCAAAATTGGAATTTTTAGCCACATCATTGAAAACTAAAATGCAATAGAGCAACAGTCAAAATTTTAAATAAAAATGGAACCTAATCTAGAATATTATTCACAGTCAAATTGTTTATTACAATCAGGATAAAATGAACACTTATGAAATATTCAATTTTTTTTAAATGTACTTTCTATGAACCCATTCCTAGCAATCTGTCAGCAGTTATGCTCCACCAAAACAATGGAGGAAATGTCAAAAGAGGAAGAGGGAGGGTCCAAGAAATAGGAGATCCTGTGAAAGAGAGAAAAGAAGGAAACATCCATGGAGATAATGAAGAGAAGTTCCAGAATATTGCTCAGCATTGGGCCTAAAGAGCTCCTAGTGCAGACTGGAAGACGGAAGTCTCCAGAAATTATGTTTCTAATGAATATTTTGGTAACACCTTTATTAGTATATAATTCACATATCATACATTTCACACTGTTAAGTATCAAATTCACTTTTTTTAGTGTATTTACAGATTTGTGCAACCATCATCAGAATCGATTTTTGAACATTTTCATCTCCCTAAAAAGAAACTCCTTAGCCACCACTCTTGAATTCTCCCATCCATCTTAACTCTAGGCAACCAAAAATCTACTGTCTCCATAGATTTGATTATTCTAAACATTTTGGATAATAAAGTCATAGAATATATGATCTTTTGTGATTGGCTTCTTTCACTCAGCATATTTTCACGGTTCGTTCATACCATAGCATGTAGTGCAATTTCGTTCCTGTAAATGATTGAATAATATTCCATTGAATGGATATACCACATTTGCTTTATCCATTTATCACTTGATGGTCATTTGGATTGTTTCCATCTTTTGGCTATTGTTAATAATATTTGCTATGAATTAAATATCTGCTATGAATATTTGTGTACAAAATTTTGTAGACATATCTTTTCATTTTTCTTGGGTATACACTAAGTGTAATTGTTGGGTCAAATGGTAACTCTGTGATTAACTTCTGGGGAACTGCAAGTGTGTTTTCCAGTATGACTGCACCATTTTACATTCTCATCAGTAGTAAAGGAGAGTTCCAATTTTTTCACATACTTGCCAACATTTGTTATTGTCTGTCTTTTTGATTATAGCCACCCTAGAGAATGTGAAATAGTATCTCAATGGGTTTAAATTCACATTTCCCTGATGACTAAGGCTGTTGAGTGTCTCTTTATGTGCTTATTGCCAATTTTTGTATCTTCTTTGGAGAATAGTCTATTCATATCCTTTGCCTATTTTTAAAATTGCGTTATTTGTCTTTTATTATTGAATCGTAAGATTTCTCTACATACTCTAGAAACAGGTCTGGAACAAGTCGAGAAACAAGATAAAGCAGATCTGTGATTTGCAAATATTTTCTCCCATTCACTGGGTTGATTTTTCACTTTCTTGATAGTGTCCTTTGAAGTACAAAACTTTTTAATTTTGAGGAACTCCAATTCATCTATATCTTTTGTAGCTTATACTTTTAGTGTCATATCTAAGAAATCATCGCCACATCTAAAGTTATGAAGATTTACCTCCTGTTTTATTCTAAAAGTTTTATCATTTTAATCCTTACGTTTAGATTTTTGATCCAGATAGAGCTAATTTTTGTATATTTTGTTCTTGTGCTTTTTAATATATTAAAGCACATTTGGAACACTCTCAAAGAGTTTGAGGATTAATTATTGATACCTGGAAAGGAAAGAAAGATAATCTAAAAGTAGGACATTATTAACTAGAACAGGAAAATAAATTAATTAAAAACTTGCACAAAAAGGAAGTTAATATATATCTTTGTGAAAACTAGTTAGTTTTAATAATCTAAATACTGAACATTTATTTAAACAAAAAGAGTAAAATACCTACATTCAGGGATAGAGGAAGAAAAGAAATGAGGGCATTTACATGACAGCTGAATTCTCATCTTTCGATTAGGAAGTCAATTTATAATAGCTACAATTGGAAAAAAAATCAAGAAAATGTGTTATAAGCGTGCTACTCAGAAAATGAAAGTAAACCAAAAAAGTTAAAAGTTATTGCCTTTTTGGGATATAAATCTTGACTGTGGAGGTGCAGAAGACTCGGCTTTTGCACCATAAATGCTGTTGTTTGACTTTTAAACTAGACCGCTGAATTCAACACAACTTTTATTGACTAAAAAATGAAGTTAATGCAATAGTTTGTTAATCCTAAACGTTTCTCGTGGGAGAGAAAACCTCTGTGTTGGTGTAGAGGCTTTCCTGGAATATCTCATAGCATCCTGACAGAGAGTTATATAGGTTTATGTGAAACATGCACCCAGATAGTAGAGCTATTACTAAGAGAAGTCTACATCAGCAACACGTTTCATGGACGAAAGCTGGGTGGCACAATATTCTAACCTGGGAAGTAGTGTCAAACTGTTTCCCAGTCCATCCTTTGCCATTTGACTTTGCAAAAGATTTCAACTCTGTCGCTACATTTGGATGTGGTTTTCAAATGTGCCCTGAATATGTTGTTGATTTCTTTCCTCAATGAAGACAAAGATCTAATATTAAAAAGGAGTCATTCACTGACTACGCTATTTTCACTAGAATTTAGTGGTGAGAAGTTATAACGTTCCATCCTCAGCATTTAAAATCTTGGTATTTCAAACCTGAAGTGATAAGTTTGAACTTTTCAAAACAGGTTGCTAAGACATGTCACTTGAGCACTTAGAAACGGATTTCACTGGCAATGTCCGGGTTATGTAGATAGATTTCAATGCTACTATCATTTCAAAAGGTAAAGTAAGTAGGCCCTGTTCCCCTCAGTGGCCAGCATAGAAATTTTTCTTACATTCTGTCCTAATATCCTATTGCTCCTGTGACAAATTAGCACAAATTTAGTGGCTTAAAACAACATGTATTTATTACCTTATGGTTTTGGAGGTCAGAAGTTTGAAAAGAGACTTATGGAGCTAAAATCAAGGCATCTGGAGGGACACAGTCCTTCTGGAGGTTCTAGAGAAGAATCCATTCCTTACCTTTCCCAGCTTCAAAGGACCAACTAACTGCATTCCTTGGCTCATGGCTCCTTCCAGCAATGGCGTCACTCTGACCTCTGCTTTTATTACCACCTCTCTAACTTTTGCCCTCCAGCCTTCCTTTAATAAGGACCCTTGTGATTCCATTGGACCCACCTGGATAATCTCTCTACCTCAAGCTCGTTAACTCAATCACATCTGCAAAATCCCTTTTCCATGTAAGGAAACATATTCACAAGTTTCAAGGACAAGGATATGAGCATCTTTGGGAACCATTAGTTAGTCTACTACACATTCATTGTACATTTCTTTGCCCAGAACATAGAATGTATATTTACACAGCGGCCTAACTTTGATCATTCCTACTATTTTCACTGTTTTCTTTAAAATTTAATCATTGACCACAAACTAGTCTCTGTGAATAAAGCAGTGTATAAATTAGCATAAAAAGTGTCACCTCTCTTAATTGTATATAATCTCCCTTCCTTGCTGTGCATAAAGATAGCATTCCACAAATGAAGCTCCCAACACAATTTTTCCAGTCCCATTAACAAAGTGATATTCTTTGGCAGAATGAATTTTTCTCTAACAGAAAGAATAAAATGCCATCGAATACTTTTATGTTCTATATGCACCACACATACATTATGAATTGATTCAGGCTTTGTATATCAGTGGTTTCATATAAACTATAAAACAAACTATCTGCTGGTATACAAACCTTGCTCTTTCATATGGCATGCCATTGCCATTGATTTCATGTGACTATAAAAAGTGTTGTTTGAAATGAATCATTTGATCCTCCATTTCTTCTAAGAATAAAATCTATCACTGCCTTTGCATCTAACTCTTAAATTTCTTAACTGTGGTATACCCTATAGCTCCTTTTTCCCCCTTGAGCTAATGTAAATTTGAATTCTCTCTCTGTAGTTTTAGTCTCTTCTTAGCCTTTAGCAATTAAGTTAGTCAACTTTATACTAGAAAGCATTATTGTTTACTTTTAAAATAAAAACTCAATTGATTTACCAGAGAGGTCACCATGCTTTGTTCAAATGTGATGTCAATACATCACTGGTTTCGCATAGTCTTTGATAATGTTTCATAAGAGGTCTTTCACTTGGGACCAAGTTTGAATGCAAAACCTGTCCAAAATAGCTCAGCTTCCACTCTTTTTATCCATGTACTTCCTATTTAGTCTTTGTATTTTTCTGCTCTTTGTCCTAAATCATCACATCACCAGATTTTCTTATTTCCCCAAATACAGATATAAATTCTGTATCTGTACTAACGTTTCCATTTACTCTTTACACGTATATCATTTCAAGTTGACATTCTAAATTGCAATTATCATCATTATTTTTACATATCAATGAACCACTCTTAAGAGATTTCTACATTTATGTGATTGAGGGATATTGCAAAATACAGAAAAAACAATGAAAAAGTAAATAGAACAAAACCAAATAAAATCATACAAATGAAATGAAAATATGTGTACCAAGATAATGTCCATACTATAAATCAAATGTTAGCAGGGGATAAATTAGCCAATGAAGCTCATGAAATAGATGAGCAATTTTAAGAATGTAAAAGCTATTAAGATTCTTCTGAAGATAATATCAATTTTCATTTTAAATTTGAAAAATGTATATAAATATAACTCTTCTGTGATTCATCATAGTCCAATATCCCTGTTGAGAAAGGCTGGTTGATAATAGAATTCCTCTATCAATATTTTTGATTTTCACAGTAAATACAGTGGCCTAGTCAGAGTCTATGAAATCCCATAAAACTTTTCAATATCTCACAGTTTGAAACCCCTCAAGCACTCCCCTTGATGCTGGCAAATCTCCGTGATCAGTCCTTTAATCCAAGGACTTTAAAGATCTCTCTGGGGCCAGCCCAGGTGCCTAGTGGTTAAGTTCCGTGTGCTCCGCTTCAGCAGCCCAGGTTTGGTTCCCGGGCATGGACCTACAGCACTCTGTTAACAGCCATGCTGTGCTGGAGGCTCATGTACTAAAAGCTAGAGGAAGATTCATGCAGATGTTAGCTCAGGTGAATCTTCCTCAGCCAAAGGAAAAAAAAAAGTCTCTCTGCACATATTTGCTAAAAATAAATGTGTATCAGTCAAAAATGGTTTATTCATGGACTATTTAAAAAAAGTCAGCAGGTTCCCATCAGCTATTTGCTATTGACTTTCAACTGACGATTGGAATATATAGCATTCTCCAAAAGTATTTTAAAATAGATGTGTCAATTGTTTCCTCTACCTCATTAAATCAGAGTGTAATCAGAATTATATATTCTTCCATTGAACTCTGCCACAGGAGCAACAAATGTACTGACATCTGCATTAGGTAAAATCAGATGAATTAAGGTGGAAGACGCAGATACACTTCATTTGTGTATTTGAACTGAGTTATGTCTCTGAGGTTCTTGATTCAGTTACAGCTTTGTAGGGCAATTCATCATAACGATCCACCAGGTACTCCAGCATTTGAGGTTAGAAAGCACACCCAATGTCAGAAAAGTATTTCTTTACATTTGCCAGCTTCCCAACTGAGATTTTTAACACTCAGGGAACCCCTTCCCATTAAAAGCTCTCTTGCAATTCCGCCTTGCCTCTGGTTTTTCTCTTGATGCACATTCTCTCCAAGAGATGCTTTAAAAATCTTTTGTTGGCGCCTTGAGGACCATCTCTCAACATAAAGTGGTTTTAAGAAGAGCTCTTATGGTCTACGGAGAGGCCACCACAGCTGCACAGCATCCCAGCCAGAGATTTGCTGCAAACTGGCTGTGATGTATCGGCGCTGCCCAGGGGCAGTATTAAGTACTGCATCATTAAAAAGAAGCTTATGCATTTATAGCACTAAACTCATACTAAGTATTACTATTTCCTAAAATTACCAGGTTGGGAATAGCTAGGCTATTTCAGAGCTAAATTTTCTGAAAAATATAATTAAAATGGCTAGGCAACAATACATTTGCTTTCCAAATATACATTTAAAAAAGTGAAAATCAGTAGTTTCCAGGAGTGATTTTTATAAGCCAGACTTTTATATACACAGAGAGAGAGAGAGAGAACTTTGGGATAAAGACTAAAGTAAGGACTAAATGATTCTGTGGAGAATTCTGCCTCTGACATGCTGTGTTCCGAGGAATTATATGAAATTCTTGAAAACAGATGGCTGGGAGTCCAATCATATCTAGTGCTTCTTAGTGGTAAAGTACAAAACACTTGATTTTTCCTTAGCAACGTGATGGAGGGGGCTCCAGAAAGGATGTAAGATTTGTGGATTTGGAACTGGACTTCTGCCAACCAGTGGTTGTCATCATATGACACTGTGACAGTATGTCTAAAAATAATGTGTGGCTGAATCAATTGATCAAACTTTAAAAAAAATTTTTTTAATTTTGGAATACATGCAGATTGACAGGAAGTTGCAAAGACAGTACAAAGAGGTTTCATGCCCCCTTCACCTAGTTTCCTCCAATTGTTATATCTTAGTTAATTATAGTGTAGTAACGAAACCAGGAAGTTGACATCGGCGTGATGTGTGTATTTCTGAATGATATAGAATTTTCCATTAATTTCTGAATGAAATAGAATTCTGGATTGGCAGGTTGGGTTTTTTTTTCCAGTAGAAAAATTTTGCACCACTTCCTTCTGATCTCAATGGTTTCTGTTTAAAAATTGGCTGTATTCCAATTGCTCTGCTCCTCCAGGTAATGAGTCATTTCTCTCTTGGTGTTTTCGAAACTTTCTTTGTGTTTAGTCTTCAGAAGTTTGACTAGGATGTGGCTTAGTGTGGATATCTTTGGGTTTTATGTGGTTTGGTGTTCAGACCGCTGTGTTAATGCGTAGGTTTAGGTTTTGTGCCATAGGTAAGAAACTTTCAGCTTTGTTTCATCCAATTCTTTGTCATCCTTTTGCTCCTTCCTTCTGGGATTCTGATGACCCAAAAGTGATATTTTTGTTATAGTCCTACATGTCCCTGAAACTGTTGAATTTTTTCAGTGTATTTCTCTTCGTTGTTCACATTAGGTGATTTCCATTGTTTTATCTTTAAGTTCATTGACTGTTTCTTCTGTCCTTTACATTTCGCTGTTCAGTACATCCACTGAGTTTTTATTTTTGTTTTTATATTTTTTATTTCTAAATTTTCCATTTGGTTCTTCTTTATAACTCATATTTCTTTTCTGAGACCTTCTATTTCTCTGCTGAAGCTATGGTTTTGGTTTTTGTTTTGAGAACATTAGCCCTGAGCTAACATCTGCCACCAATCCTCCTCTTTTTGCTGAGGAAGACCCGTCCTGAGCCAGCACCCATCCCCATCCTCCTCCACCTTATATGTGAGACACCTGCGACTGCAATGCCTGCCACGCAGACCTTGGGTCTGCAACCAGGATCCGAACCAGCAAATCCCAGGTCACTGGAGCAGAACATGCAACCCCAACCACTGCACCACTGGGCCCGTCCCTAGGCTATTGGTTTCTTAGGCTTTTCTGAAGACAAAATTTTGGGTTTTTTTTAAAGGTATGCTTCTTGGTGAGGAAGATCAGCCCTGAGCTAACATCTGTTGCCAGTTTTCCTCTTTTTTTCTCCCCAAAGCCCCAGTACATAGTTGTATATGCTAGTTCTAAGTCTTTCTAGTTCCTCCAGGTGGGATGCCGCCACAGCATGGCTTCATGAGCGGTGCTAGGCTTGCACCCAGCATCCAAACCAGCAAACCTTGGGCTGCCAAAGTGGAGTACACAAACTTAACCACTATGCCACCGGACCAGCCCCAAGACAAAATTTTTTTAAAGTAGTTTTAGCCACACAAAGAATTGAGGAGAAAATACAGAGATTGCCCATATAACGCCTATCACCATACATGCATAGCCTTCCCAGTTATCAATATCACCCAACAGAATGCTACATTTGTTACCATGACAAACCTACATTGACAAGTCATATTCACCCAAAGTTTATAGTTTACCTTAGGGTTCACTCTTGGTGTTCTATATTCTTTGGGTTTTGACAAACGTATAGTATAATTCATCGTTATAATATCACAAGGAGTATTTCCACTGCCCTAAAAACACTCTGTGCTCCACTGTTCATCTCTCCTTCTCTCCCAACATCTGGCAACCACTGATCTTTTTATTGTCTTCATAGTTCTGCCTTTTCCAGAAGGTGATAGAGTTGGAATCCAGCTCTTAATAATATTCCATCGTCTGCATGTACCACCGTTTATTTATCCATTCACCTACTGAAGAGTAGTTTCGTTGCTTCCCAAGTTTTGGCTGCATTAATTAGTAGGCTGCTATTAACATTCGTGTGCAGGTTTTAGTGTGGACTTTAACAATTCCTTTGGATAAATACCAAAAAATACAATTGCTGGATCATATGATAAGAATATGTTTAGTTTTGTAAGACACCACCAGTCTTCCAAAGTGGTTGTACCATTTTTGCATTCCCACCAGCAATGAATGAGAGTTCTTGTTGTTCTGCATTCTCACTAGCTTTTGGTGTTGTCAATGATCTGAATTTTGGCTATTTAATACATGGTAGTGTTATCTCCTTCTTGATTTGATTTGCATTTCCCTGATGACATATGATGTAGAATATCTTTACATACATTTATTTGACATCTGTCTATCTTCCCTCATGAAGTGTCTGTTATGGTCTTTGACCCGTTTGTTTTTTTAGGTATACATCATTATATTTCAATTTCTGTATACGTTATATCATGTTCACCATGGAAAGTCTAGTCTCTATTCCTCATCGTACAAATATCCCTCTTTACCCCTGACACCATCCCCCCACCTTCCTTCCCCTCTGGTAACCACCAATCTGTCCTCTGTATCTATGTGTTGGTTTGTTATTGTTGCTTCTTTTTTGTTAATCTGCATGTGAATGAAATCATATGGTATTTTTCTCTATCCTCTGACTTTTTTCGTGTAGCATAATATCTTCAAGGTCTATCCACGTTGTTGCAAATGGCAAGATTTCACCTTTTTTATGGCTGAGTAGTGTCCGATTGTATATATAGATCACATTTTCTTTAACCATTCATCTTTCAATGGGAGCTTAGGTTGTTTCCGTGTCTTGGCTATTGTAAATAATGCTTCAATGAACATATAGGGGCACATATCTTTTGGAACAAGAGTTTTCATGTTCTTTGGATAAATGTCTAGAAGTGGAATAGCTGGATCACGTGGTGGTTCTATTTTTAATTTTGCAAAGACTCTCCATACTGTTTTCCATAGTGGCTACACCAATTTACCTTTCCACCAGCAGAATGACCCATTTTTTAATTGGGTTGTCTATTTTCTTATTGTTGACTTTTAAGAATTCTTTGTATATTTTGGATAACAATTATTTATTATATGTGTCTTTTGAAAATATTTTGTCCCACTTTACTTATAATTCTCTTGACATTCTCTTTCCCAGAGCTGAAGTTTTTAATTTTAATGAAAATTATTTTTTTAATTATTTATTAACTCTTTCATGGATTGTGTCTTTGATGTTTTATTCATGTAGTGAAGATTAAGCATCCAAGATAAATATATCCATCACAAATCTGCACGTTTAGATCTTCAGTATATATTACAAATATCTAACCTATTTTCTGTAGGTGTTCAATAAAGCACTAACATTTCAGCATTACTTAGAGACTATGGCAGCTTAATGACTGAATTTCCTCAGTTTCTGGTGCAACACACATTAAGAGGCAAAAAGCAGATAAACAACAACATCCTCAGGAAATAACAATATAAGGTTAAAACAGAGATGAATGGATGGGCGAGGGAGGAAACTAGGACAATGGGGGGAAAAAGATGTAGGAGAGGCTCAATCTGAAAGCATGGCACAAGGAACACATGAACAGGACTTGCGAGGCAGGGGAGAGGTTTTCGGGCAACATTCAATCCCACTAGATATTCTCTTTCCCCCAGAGCTAGAGCTGACTGCAAAACCTCTTCCACCACAGCAAGGTGGTTATGCAGCGGTAGCATCAGACGTATTTGCAGACTTCATTACCAGTATATATCACCACTGGAAAAGTTGGTGTGTCATAATCCCCATACATAGTGTGATTGATAAGTCAGTAGAGAAGTGCATAAATAATGGAGCAATGGAAATGTGGCAAGTGTATATATTTTAAGATGAAATTTTAAACAACTGAATAGTCTCTGTAATTAGCAATCAAAATCAACTCAAGAAAATGATTAGGCAAATGTCAAATAATATAATGAGAAAAAAACCCCAAAAAACAGCAACCAACAGAGACCCTAAGCAGGAGAAAAATACACACGGCCCTCGCCCTTCCTAAGTTTTCACAACTGAGCTTTGGAGAGTACAATGTATTCATTCATCCTCTCTCCCGGCTCTCACCAATTGAAAACAGGTCTGTTACAAAAAGGTCTCATCCCCCTAGAGCAGGAGGGAGTGCTGTCCCAAGCCTCATACTCACAAAGGACCTCAACTTGAATCTTCTCTCATGCAGTCACAGATTTGCTGAGGAGATTGAAAGAAGGTGTATCCAATGATTTGAAAATCATTTGCATTCCCAATCTACACTGGCTTTGTCCACCACAAATTAATATCTTTTTAGAATAAATTTTTTAACTGTTTTGTAAAGAGTAAAATTCTATTACATTCACATGTTTATTATGGAAATTATTCAATGTAAATGCTTAGAAAGTGGTCTTATTAACCTACTCAGTATGTGGAGGTGGAAAGCCCGAGTGCTCATTGCTTTTCCTATCTAGCCTTGCATCAGGAGTCCTACAGGCTTGCTGCCCACACTCCAATGCAGTGTCCCCACCCCCTGATCTATAGAGTCCTATAGATGTCACACCTTCCTATTTTACCAATAGCTGGGGAGGGGAGGGTAGCCACTGAAGTGGAGTGAGCTCCCTTCTGGGTGAGTGAAATGAAAGCTTCTTTTCTTCCATAGAAAAAATGAGGTAGGGGTCAAAAACTTTGCCCTCCTAATGTTTACCAAAAACCTTAGGAAAAGTAATTTGTAGTTAATGTTAATATCATGTTATACACACATAGCGTTGGTAAATGTGAAGATTTACTAAGAAGATTGCCTATCTCAATATCTGTTCCGTGAAGGTACTTAATGAAAATTCCTTTCTCCCACTTGAGTATCCGTGTTTATAAGAGTAGTTTCCTTGAACATTCGGGACATGCAGATGACTGTCTTGTTTAAGGACCTCCATAAAAGCCATAATGTGGGGCTTTTCCTCAGATAAAATCAGTTGTCCCTATGAACTCTCAAGCTGTATTATGTTAATACAGTGAGCTTACTGAATGGGGTGGCCAGATTCAGCAATTATAGTAAATATTTGTCGTGCTTCTGGAGTGGAACAGGTAATAACCAACATTCTAAAAATGGTGTCTGGGTAGGCTACATCACTTACACTAGAGCATCTTCAGGAATCAACCTGGCCTCAGGTACCTGTCACTTTTATATGACTAAAATTAGTAAGTACTAACAGTTTAATTGTATTAGGAATGGGATAAGTTGGTGGCAAATAAGCCTACAATGTTCATTCAGAGACAAAGCAGACAGACAAATGGAAAGTCATCCAGATGTGTAGAGATAGAAAGGGATATTTTCTCATTTCAAACCAGAGCAAATTTAAATTAAAAGAAGTGAATGTATATTCTACTCTGCCTTCCTCCAAAACATGAGATGCCCCATGATGATACTATGAACTATCATATGTCCCACGTGATTTTATGATTCCATCCACAACAGACACCTATGGAGCAGCCTACCAAGAAGCTTCAACTGTTATCATAACGACCGAGAACGAGAGAAACAGAAACTCCTCTCATTGGTTTGATTTGTGGAGCACTTAAAGAGACAAAAGGCAAGCTCATTTCAACGTTTTTCTCAAGAATCTTTTATTTCGGAAGTTCTTTCACTCTTGCCTTCTGCCATTAAGTCTTGATTTCTGATTGTTAGGAAACTTAGGTTCTTTTGAATGTCTCTGATTTTTAGGCTATCAGGGAAATTTTGGCAGTTGAGTGTCATATAAAATGTTGGCATTTTTATATAACTTCGTTCCTATGGTCTGAGGGTGTGGCTACGTTTACAATTTACAACAAGCATAAATATTTGCTAGATGGTCATTTCAAGAAACAATAGCGCAGGCCAATGCACTTTCTAGAGACCATGACTAGAGCTAGAGAGTGAGGATGACACTCCTCAGAAGACTGAAGGAGGAAGTGGAGAGAAAGGAGGAGCCAGGGATTTAACTGCTTACCAAAGGTCAAAATAGCCACTGGTGACTCCCCAAGAGAAAACGCTAGTTGTTACAAATTACTTTTATGTGTAAAAAACAAAAAATAACACAGTAGGTGCTTTATTGACTTGTAAGCTTTGTCATAATACAGCTTCTAAATTTGTGTGCAGTCAATGCTGGAAACATAATGAAACCAGTCCATTTTCATGAATTTAGTCATTAATTAAAAGAGAACACAGGTGAACCGGCAGCACAAATTCAATATATTTACTTATAGAGTAGGTGTATGGTGTAGCATCTATTTCTAAGAAGGGCTTACATTAAGTTAAAGAGAGCAACCACAAGAACCTGGCTTAGGAAAGAAGAGATTTTCCAGAACAAAAATGTAGAAATGCTATGTCATTCTATGAGGCCGTAGATGGCAGAAGAAAGCCAAGTAGAATATTTAATAGTGTGTGTGTTTTCTACATAATGTCATTATGTTCTCATTTCTATGTCTTATTATGCCTTATACTTTTTACTCCATTCTCCACTCAAAATCTAGCATAAGATGATGTACAGTTTAATTGTCATTTACTATAATGTAGGAAGAGTACTGGCCGGTGAGGTAAGGATTTGGATCTCAACTCCTAACTTGTTGCTGACTTGGTACTTGACCTTGACACATTTATAGACATCTGTGCCTCAATTTCTTCATCTGCAAAAGAAAAATACTGAAAATTAGAGGATTGGTTACTCTTAATTCTAGTAATTATGAGACCAGAGAACGTCTCTCCTTCCTAACCAGGGGAGCCTTGGAGTTTTATGAAGAGAAGAAGACACTGCCCACTTATCTAGTTTGCCTCCTTCTTGAGTCTAGTTCTGCAACTAGATCCTATAAATCAATACCTCCAGGAGGAGAAAGTGATACTGATTACAGCCCGTGTCCTTAAATAGCTTTCTTAGAAGCTCAATGATACGTGAATTCAAGGAAAATATGTCTCCTTCCATGCTACTGAGATTGGGATTACAAGTAAAGTGATTTTTTTTTTTTTTTTTTTTTTTTTGCTGAGGAACATTCGCTTTGAGCTAACATCTGCTGCCAATTTTCTTCTTTTTGTATGTGAGCTGCTGTCACAGCACGGCCACTGACAGACGAGTGGCATAGGTCGGCGCCCAGGAACAAACCTAGGCCACCAAAGCAGAGTGTGTCAAACTTAATCGCTAGGCCATCAGGTCTGGCTCTAAAGTGAATTTTTTTAAGGGAAAGGATTGTAGAGGAATGCAGCTGAGTCATTGGTTTTACACTCTGCTTTTTGATGTACCTATCATTATTCTGAACATAAATAATCTTAAGCATCAATTTCTGTTCTCTGGCTTTTTCAGGTCTCTCCCCCTCCTCCCTGCTTCTGCTCCTGATAGGTCCTAGTCTTTTTTGCTTCTTGAATATTCACATCAAGCACCAAGCCCTCTTTTCTTTTCCATACCATTTTGGCCTGCACTGGTCTCCATCTGTTGAGCAGCCCTAGACACTTGTATCTGCATCCTTCTGTTGACTTATATACCCTGGAGTCTCTGATTATTTTCAGCCAGGCAGAATTATCTTCCAAATTACCCATGGGCTCCTTCACTGCAGAGAATAAATGTTATGTATTGTTTCTGATAGTTTTCAGCTAGGCAAAAATTATCTTCTAAATTACATATGGGCTCCTTCAGTGCAGAGAATATATGCAGAGATAATTCATTTGCTTTATTTGTTTGTTTAATTTCATAGTACTCAGCACAGAAATGGGGATATAGTATTCAAATACATAGATTCTTATGCCTTTAGTCCTAGTGAAAACAATTACACATCCCAATGTTTATTTATATTTTATATACCTGTATACTATACTAATATTTTATGTGCATTATAAACCATGCAAAAACATTGAAATCATATTAATAATGTTCCATATTAGTGGAGGTTCTGATATTTTATTCCCAAACACAAGTAGATCACCCCTAGTGCTGACTTCAGAGATCACTTATTTAAGACAGGTCTCTTCACAGCAGGCTCTTAGGAGCTGAGAGGGGTCTGCAGAGATGCCTCAGAGACTGTTTCAGTAGCGGAAAAAGGAGACTGAGGTGAGCGCTCTGATGTTTTCCGCTTACTACCCACCCACACTCATTTCCTTCAGCCAGGTAACTTCATAATTTACTTTTTTCCATACTAAGGATTTATGAAACATTGCTTTTGAACAAGAGTTTTATTGCAAATCATGTGTTTTAAAATCATGATATGAATAATTATTTCACTTTAAAATGTGTAACACAGACATGGAATGATTTATCCAGGTCACACTAATTAAAAGTTGATAAACTTTTGGTCATTTGCAGTTGAGTCCATCACATTCCATTTTTTTAAGAAATATTTTCTAAGACCTATTATGTATCAGAAACCCAATCTGTTGCATTGTTTACTATATCACTCTTCTGCTGGACATAAGGAAAAATAGTAAAGGCTACAGAGTTGTGTTTAGGAAATTACCTTAAAGGTTCAAAGTGGATTAATGTTGGGAAAAAAACAAAGAGGAATCTGTCCAGAGAATGATCACCTAGACAAAATGCCCAATGCAGAAGTCTAAAAGAAAACCAGCAAATCTGAATGCATGAGAATTGAAAACTTCAGCACCAATAACACCATAAACAAAGTCAAAAGACAAGCAATAGGCTTGGAAAGTTTTACAACATGCATAATGAACAAAGATCTATTCATAACATGTAAAGGTCTACTATAAATCAATGCAAATATGACAACTGGTCAACAAAGAGGCAAAGGATGTGAAAACGCATTTTGTAGAAGAATAAATATAATTAGTCTATAAATATATCAAAATAATCAAACACAATTTAAAATAAAAAATATACCATCATTCATTCAAATAGATATAAATTAAAATACTGATTATATTTATAATTTTAAAAAGTATGGGAACATTAGCACATTCTTACATTAATGTTAGAAGTATGATTTGAGAGAATTTTAATGAGATAATTTGGAAGTGTCAATCAAAAATTAAAATATGCATGGTGGCCAGCCCTGTGGCCTGGTGGTTAAGGTCAAGGTGTTCTGCTTCAACAGTCCAGGTTCGGTTCCAGGGTGTGGACCTACAGCACACATCGGCAGTCATACTGTGGTGGTGACCCACACATAAAACAGAGGAAGATTGGCACAGGTGTTAGCTCAGGGTGAATCTTCCTCAGAAAAAAAAATTTAAAAATATATTAAAATATGCGTATCTTTTTACTGAAAAATTCTAGTAATGTACACTGCTGAAAACTACACATTTGCACAAAACTATTTTACAGCACTCTTTATCAGTGAAAAATTGGGGAAATGTGCATATGCAGAGAAATAAATAAATATATTATGTGGCATCAATTTTATGGGCTACTATAACAATCAAAAATAAATAAGATTTCTTTATGTTATAGGAAATGAAAAGAAAATAATTAGCCAGTGAAAAAAGGAAGGCACAACAATCTATGTGGTAAGATCTCATTCATATACTCCTCCACACTAAAACAACAAAATAATACAGAGTTTTATTTTTGTAAACATGAGTGTGTCTGTATCTGTATGTGCACATGCACTGAAATTTAACAGTAGTGACCTATGGAGAGGAAAGTGGAATAATTTGGAGCAAAGAGAAACTCTTGCTTTTTACTCCATTCTTTCTGTTTGAACTGTTACAAAAGGCTGCTTTCTTTTTGCAATTTAAACATCTAACACATAAATATACACATACACACTCATATTCTCTCTCTCTGTTGCACACATGCGTACACACGTAGACACACATAAACATAACCTTAGACTTAAAGATTGACTGTAAAGGTAACAAAATGATTGGTTCCGAGTAAAAATCACGACTTTAATAATATTCATAATTGTAGTGGTAGATAAAAAGGTCTTTGAAACTTTCCTTTCCTTCACCAAATCCTCCTGGGCCCATCAATTCTTCATGGCATACCAATCACGTAAATGGGTGGGAAAGACAGGCAAAAAATGAAATGAAATGAGAACATATTATGCATCAAGAAATATGCCATTTCATCCATCTAATCTCATTGAATTCTCATTCCACAATAGTGAGGTAAATTTTACTATTTTCACTTTTAGATGAGTTATTTGAGACTCAAAGAGCCTAAGTCACCTGCTCAAGTTTACCAGCTAGGATGTACTGAAGCCAGAATTCTGGATGAGTCTTATTCCAAAACCAGCTTTATCAGTCAAGGTCTCAGCAGGAATAGCACAGTCGAACTGGATAATTTGAGGAAGAGCTTAGAGAAGGGCCTGTTTATCAAAGTTTGGGCATGATGTAGAAAAGCCACAAGGGAGAGTGTCATTCCCAGGACTGGAAACCTCCAAACCTGAAAGGGCAGAGAGCAAGAGAGGTTATGGGAATCCAGAAGACAGAGTCTCTTTGGAGAGGCCATCTATGGGAGCTGCGACCTTCCCTTTAAGATAATGCCGCTCACAGGTAATTCTGATCACCTAGAGAAATACAATGTCAATGAGCTAAGGAATTCCTCTTGTAATTAGGTCTGACTTGCCAGAGGCTTCTTATAGCACATCCTGATGACCAAGGAACAAAGGTCTCCAGTCACCAATCTAGGACCCATTCTAATTTACAAGTACTGCTCTGTGAATAGAATAGAATAGAATAGAATAGAATAGATTTTCTATTCTATGAATAGAGTAGAAATTTGCAATTTCTATTGCAAAAAAAGAATATTGCAATATTCTTTTAAGACCATTTCCTTTTATGAATCTCTATAGCGATATTGTAAATGCATTGGTGTGGTCTGGTCTCCAGAATTATCCAGTAACTGAATAAATCAAGAAGTTTGTTCTGCCTCTTTCCTGTTTCTGCTGCCTGATTGAGAACAGTTCACTGTTCATTTGGATCTCTTCAGGAGGGGGAGCCGAGAAGAGAAAAAATTAGAAACTCATCCCCTGATTTGACTCTTGTTATGAGCAAATGTATAGGAAATTAAGGAAGAGACTGTTGATGAAAATAATCCATAACCAATCTATAAATGAAAATTTGGGAGAGTTTATTCTGAGCTAAAATCTGAGGACCATGTCCTGGGGCCTTTCTTCCCGAAGGAAGAAAGGGCACCCAAGAAGTGAGGTATACAGAATGGTTTATATACCCCCAAACAGGATGTTTCACACGTGATTGAAATGTCTCTCCCACAATAGTCACAAGACTTCCCTGTCAGCACAGTGCTTGATGGACACAGCAGGTAGTGGGTCTGCTATCTCAGGGGGCGCAGCAGGCAACAAGTCTGTTGTCTCAAGCTTGGCGGTCACAGGTGAGCACAGCAATCAGTTCCTAGCCTAAGGAAAGATGCTTAATCCTTAAGGAAATGCCAAGGTTGGGAGGGGGAGGGAAGTTGCACCTTTGTCTCAAGGGCCTTTGTTCTTGCCATAGGGAGTATCTAAAGCAGGTATACAATGCGTGCTCAACGGCTACAGTCAGGCTCTTTTGGAAAAACAAGGTCAGGCCGAATTAGGTTTACACCAAATGGCTTCCTCATATTCTCCAACATATCCTATTGCTTGCCATTTCTATTTGTCAAGACCTAAAATAGTAGGAAAATAAGTTCTTTAAAAATTACTATGGCATCAAATGAACAAAGGGTAAATTGGATATTGGGATACATGGAGGTCATCTATGGGGGAAAGAATCTTACACTAGCAGACAGAATTTATGAGATAAGACAATGCTTTATTTAATGAGAAATTATGTGGTTGAAGGGGTGGTAATGATGCAGGATCAGTGAGCTGAGGAGTCTAAAAACAGATTTCTTGGACTCTCAAGGTCTGGCAGTAGTGCTCTTTTATTTAGAGAATAGTATGGAATAGCATAGGGACAGGACCCATGGGCAGTAAAGAGCTGCTGCCTGGGGACAGGACCCATGGGCAGTCAGAACTGCTGCAATCATGGGTTGAGGGTAGAGTTAAATTTAAGGCATAGGTATATGAGATCTCTTTACAAGACAAAGGAAAGAATATGTAAAAAAGTTGTTAAAATGGTATCAGTGCAGGTGTGGCCTGGTTATTGAGTGGTCCTATAACTTTTAGATAGGAATCAAACTGGATTAAGTAAATGACTGAAGCCACCAACTTAAATATTATTTTTAGCTGAAGACAAAGGAGGATGTTGGGGGTGGAGGGGGAGTTGATCATGGGAGATTACCACACAAGTACAGTAAACAAAATGCAGATTTAAGTCCTTGCCTTTGGCATTGATTAAAAGTTTCTAGAGATAAGGTCATCGTCCCTTCTTCCTGGTACAGAGAGGGAGACACCCCCACAGATGGAGACTTCCTTCACAAATGCAAATGTCTCTCATCAAAGAGCAAGCAAATTCTACTCCTCAGAGCCTCCTTCCTGTCTGCAGTTTTTAAAAGTAACCAGCCCAAAATAGTCCTCATCAATATTATTTAATGACTTTTTACATCAACTTTCCTTTGTCTGGTAAAAATAAATCACATACCCTGCCTTATAAATTTAGCCCTAACCCTCAGCACATTGCAGCTCTTCCCTACCCATGGGTCCTGTCCCCATGCCAGCAGCCCTTCACTGCCCATGGGTCCTGTCCCCATGCTATTCTTTGAATAAAGGAGCACTACTACCAGACCTTGAGAGTCCAAGAAATCTTTCTTTCTACTCTTTGGCTCTCCAAGCCTGCATCATTTCCACCATCCACAAAGGTAGATAATAGAGCCTTATGCTTATAAGCTGGAATAGAATTTCCTACTTACTAGCTATGCAACTGTGAGCAAGTTACTGAAGCTCTTTAATTCTATTTTTCACATCTATAATAATTGGAATATAGTACTTCCCAAGGCTGCTGCACTGGTTGTGCATTGCACAACACCAAAGGATGCCACAAGGCAATCTGGACACTCATTAGGTGCCAGGCACTGCTCCAAGTGTTGTATCTATAACTCATTTAATCCTCCTAGCAGCCAATGAAGTAAGGATTACTATTAATTCCAGTTCACAGAGGAGAAAACTGAGGTACAAAGAGGTTAATGTGAAATCACTTTTTATATTTGGTCTGAAGAATCATCAATCAATGACAGAAGATAATCTGCCCAACTTATTGGAAATAACCTTCAAAAACTGAAGAAAATGGAAAATCAAATTTAATATTTTAATAGTATAGATGCTACTTGAATCAGAAGTTGATTTTACCTGTTGAGATGGTATTATTCTACTTATCTACTTTGATGAAAGAGAAACTCTATTAACTAACTTTCATTTTTCTAACTCAGTGGATTAACTATTTGATCTGTATAGTATCGGCATCTATTCATAACACATTGTCTCTCTTGTAGCTGGTAAGCTAGGGACACCTTGCTCTGCCATTCCCATCAGTTTAGCTGTATGCTTTCTAATAGTTAGTTGTATTTATCTTTAAACCTATATATTCTATTTTACTTGGTCCTTCACTTGCATCATTCAGTTAAACACCATATGAACCAACACAATGTGAGTGTAAAAAGAAATGGAATTGTTTCCATGCTAACAACTTATGTGCTTTGTTAACACTTGTGATGGTTAATTTTATGTGTCAACTTGAATGGGCTAAGTGATGCCCAGATAGCTGGTAAAACATTGTTTCTGGATGTGTCTGTGAGGGTCATTAGCATTTGAATCAGTAGAATGAATCAAGAAGATTGCTCTCACCAATGTGAGCGGGTATCATCTAGTCCCTTGAGGACCTGAATAGAACAAAAGGCAGAGAAGCAGAGGAAGGGTGAATTTACTCACGTTGCTTTAACTGGGACATCTGTTGTCTCCTGCCCTGACTTCAGTGTTCCTGGTTCTCAGACTTTTGGACTAAGACTGAATTATGCTGCTGCCAGATTTCCTGGTTCTCCAGGTTGTAGATGGCAGATCGTGAGATTTCTCAGCCTCCATAATGATGTGAACCAATTCCTATAACAAATTTATATGTATATATATGTATTTCACTTATCTATGTCTTTATCTATATCTACCTCCTATTCATTCTGTTTCTCTGAAGAACTCTGACTAATACAAACTTAAAAAATTGAGTTGCTTTAAAAAGAAATAATGTTGAAATTGGTGTGAATGAGCCAAATATAAAAGTCTGGGGAAAGACTCAATCAGTATGACTATAGATGTCAAAGAAAAGAACAGGGGCCGGCCCCGTGGCGAAGTAGTTAAGTTCGTGCCCTCCACTTCTTGGCCCAGGGTTTCTCGGGTTCGGATCCTGGGCACGGACATGGCACGGCTCATTAGGCCATGTTGAGGCGGCATCCCACGTGCCACAACTAGAAGAACCCACAACTAAAATATACAACTATGTACCCGGGGGATTCGGAGAAAAAGCAGGAAAAAAAAGAAGACTGGCAACAGTTGCTAGCTCAGGTGCCAATCTTTAAAAAAAAAAATAAAAGAAAAGAACATTAGTATACATTTAAATATTTTATGTTTAAGCATAACATTTAAATTGTTTATCATTTTTATGAGTGAGTTCTGTCTCTAATTTGGTTATTCAATTAACAAAAAAATTTAGGTCCAAATTTCATTTAAAAATGTATGATTTTTCTTTATATACTTACTTATTATGACCGGCCAAACTGAAGTTTATCCTAAAGTAGTGATCCTGGGGTTATTTTTCAAAACTTTCATAGCAGAATTCATGCATTCAGGGTCCAAATGCTTAGTGCATTTTAAGGAAGACTTTTGCACAAGCTATGGATCTATGCATCTACCTACATTTCTATCTCCAGGGATGTAGCCATTACTAAAGAAAGTGTCGTAATCAATCTTTGAGATTTGCTTTGTGAATCACTTTTAAAGACATGAAAAACACATTTTGGTATATTATCAGCATTCTATGTTTTATATCTTAAAGATATGTACAGGCCTGGGAACTCCTCCTCCCCAGATTCTCCAAATCTGAATACAGGTAATTAGAGCTGCTTCCATAAAACCAGATCACCATTTAGCGACGATCTGCCACAGGCTCTGGAGAAAATTCCAAGAATTTATCAAAATTATGTTTGCAATGGAAACTTGTGTTTTCCTCCAGTGAAACCTGGCAAGGTAAATATTTTGCAGGGGTAGCACTTGTTAGCTATACTTCCTTGAAATAAAATCACATTCTCTTATGTTACTCCTATTCAAGTAGTTCTGTTATCATTGTTAAATGCGTTCAATCTTCTAGTCTCAAAAAATATGTATATTTCAAATGAGCATTGCGATTTCCCCTTAAAGATGGCTTCAGTTTCAAGGACATTAACTTTTCACTATAGCCAGCTTAGTCCTAGTCATATTTTGGGCTTCTGCTGATACATGTGGAAGGAATTATCCTGTATTCACAGGCTATTTATCCTTATTAGTTTAAGGTCATAATGCTGTCTCTGACTACTGTGCTGCATGGTTTCCATACTGAGCACATAGAAATCACGTGTCGTTAATAGTCTAGAATAGTACCTATTTCACTCTTTTTATTTAATAAAATTAGCTAAATGTATGACTAAATGTGATTAACATTTCTACCTTTGGGAAGCTTTGTAACTAAGTTAAACATGAGAAGAGAAGTTTCTTAGACTCCATAACCTTTTTGTTTGTTTATTTCAGGAAAATATTGTCACAAGATGCACAGTGGGTATCCAAATCTAGCCTATTATGAGAATCACCTGGTGTTTCAGGTTTGTTCTTGGTTGTAAGCATCAAAATCTACTGATGGCTTAAACAGAAAAATTATGTATTGGAAGAATATCAAGTAACTCATAAAATTTATGTGCAGATTGGAGAATGCGGCTCAGGAAAAGGGAGGCTAGGGCGTGAGGTACATGTTTGAGGTCAGCACAACCACCTGGTTATGAGTCCACATCTGAATATCTGCTACCACCCTTGGACTTTTAATTCCATCACTGTTGCTTGACTTGAAATGCCACCAACATTGCAGTGAACTACTTTTTAATTCTTTTTAAATTTTTGCATCACTCTTCTAGTTTCCATGTTCCAGGCAGAGATTTGATTAGCAACTCTAGGTAATTTATTTGCTTCCAATTATTTTGGGGGGTGAATTAGGAATACACAACCCTTCTTGGATCTTGTCTCCCACCAAAATTTATCCACTGGGAGAGCCCTCCCAAAGAAAGAGATTTGTATGCTTAAAATAATGAAAAATGTCCAAGAGTTAGACCACATCTCTTGAAAATTTTGGTATAGTAGGTTTAGGATTGGAGACTCATCAGGATATGATGGAAATATGGAATTAAGCAGTCGGGTTCGAATCTGTCTTTTACTCTTACAATTTGTATGCTCTTGAGTAGGTAATAGAATCCTCTCTGTATCACAATTTTCTGTGAGTCTGCTATGAGTTCAAGTGTCCATGGGCATCCTTCTGAATGTGCCAAATTGCAAGAAGTGGCACCCCTGACACTGAGCAGTTTCTCTAGCTGACAATTAACAAGTTAAAGTGACCATAGCATAACTATCATGCGGCTGCTTATTCTCCACAGGAGAGGGAACGGCTTGTTTTCTGCTTGTCAAAAGGTAGCTGAGACCTTAGTCTTGTGTTCCTTAACTTTTTTAAAGCTCTAAGATTTTTGACTTTAAAAAGAGATGGCTTAAGAGATTATGGTCATGGGAATCACGACCACACTGCAGAGTCACAGTATAATATAGAAAGCATTTTTGATGTGAGGATAGGAGAGCAATTTAAAAGCTGGAAATAATAGAATTGCTTATTTATCTGAGAATCAAGAAATGCAAGAAGTGCCCTTGTGTGAAGTTGTAAAAGGAGGAGGGAGAGAGTGAAAGAAGAAAGAGGAGGAGAAAAATGAGGAAGATGTAAGAAAAGAAGGAAGGATAAGGGACAGGAGAAGAGGAACCTATCTCCATCATATGTCATTTTATTCAAGCTCATTACAATCATAAACTATTCCAGTGTGTAGAATGAGTACATTAAAGAATGCATGCAGTGACTAATTTATGCATTCATAGATAAATCATAGGGTAGGTAAAATTAGAAGATCTTATGTTAATTAAGAAATAACTATATTTATTGCATAAAAGAAGGTACTTTGATGTAGACATTGAGAGATAAACACTTTTGGGGGGTTGTCTATAAGAAATAGGGCTTTCCAAACATACTGAACAGGGTACAAAAGGGAAAATATGTGTTAGAAAATTAGGTCAGTGTTAAAGAGTACTTTGAGTATGTTAAAGATTATATTCACACATGCAGAAAATTTAGATACTGAAGAAAACTTCTGCTTTCTTTGGGAATAAACTTTGGAGATACTCGTAAATTCAAAAATTATAATATGTGTATAAGTAGCTGAGGATAATTACAGTCTACGCTAATTTAGCAAGAAGAGATTAGCAACTATTGTTTGATTAAGTCCTTGATCAAATTCATCAGAGACAAATCTTCAAGGTCTTAACAGAGGAAGATTACAATTATCTGTTTATGCATTGAATACTGGGCTGTAGAATAGTGAGGATTTCCCATATATACCGTTACTAATGATAAACTTCTGAAAGAAGAGTTCACCGTACATTATCTAATTAATCTGTACTATGTCCTGGGAAGTTAAATTTAGATAAGATTCTCATTTCAGAGTGAGAAATTGAAATACAAAAAATAATTAATAAGCTCATGTCATGAATTAGAGCTCAAAGAAAACACAAATTTTCCCAGTACCTCCCCAGAGCTGGCCTTAGTCAGAGTGAGATAAGCAATTCCCTGTTGCTGAGATCTGAGCAACACTGGGAAAGCCCTCAAATGTTTCCCATCAAAAATATCAAAAACATCTGTAATGCATTCTTTTGGATCAACAGGATTCCTGATGATCAAACAAACCTAATATAAATATCCCTGAGAGGATTAATGCATTACTATTTTAAGATTTATTCTTTTCAGTAGATAGATTTTCTTTTAACTACTTAGGAGGATCAAGGCTTTGAAGAAATTGGGTTAAGAACATCTACTTTGACATATCAGAGAGGCACATTGTGAAGAGCTGCCCAATGATACATTAGGAAGGCATAAGGCTGTTACCATGTTAAGGAATGAGTGAGGAATTAAAAAGGTAAAAATGGCATAATTAAGCCAAAAAGTGTGTGATGGTTGCAGAAATTGTATCTACTACGAGATTTTCTAAGACCAATTCTGAACGAATGCACAAATGTATGTATGGAGACACAACGGATAATACAATGTATAGATCCTTCTAGACTATGTGTGCCTTTCTCATTGCACATTATTATGGTTTAAATATATGTCTTCCTCACTGGACAATAACCTCTTTGAGGTAAAAAAAAAACTACTCATTCATTTAACATATTTATTAAGCTCCCACTATTTTTCCGACATTCAGATAAAACAATGAAAACTTTAAGGTACTTGCCCTTAAGAATCTTGGGGAGTACAGAGGCATTCTCTGTCATTTGTCCTTACACTTCCTGCACCTAGCAAAAAGATAGAAATGCTCAAACAATTCTAATTCTCTCATTAAAGGGTATCACTTGTTCCATTTTCTTCAGAAGAGGTTAATGCTTGTTCCCCTCATTGAGTAATAAAATTAATCTGAAGAAACGTTCAGAGACCATACCAAGAGTTATTTCAGTAAATACCCGAGTAACAATTGGACAAATTGGATATGTCTAGTTCTGTCGATAGGAAATTTGCTCCTAGATGTTGTGTACTTAGGGCCTATACAGTATCTATCATACTGTAAAATCTCAAATATTTTTTGACTGAATAAATGAATGAATGAAAAAAGTCCTGCCTTTACCACTAAATATGTGGTCTCAAGAAAGAAACTTAATCTGTTTGAGTTTTCTCACTTGTAGGAAAGGCAAAAATTAGTGCCTTGCCCACCTCACAATGTTTTTGTTCTAATCAAACAGGATAGGAAATATTTAAACTGTAAGGTTAAGAGTATAAAAGGCAATATGTTTCTCTATATTGTGTATATAATCAAACGCATGCTATCATCAATAAGACTCTGTCACTGAAATATAAAAGACAGTGACAACTTGAAAATTTCACTTCCTTTCTCTGACTTCTTTTCCAGTTAATTTGGAGCATTGGGAAGCTCAAGCAGAAACTCTGAAACTCTGGGTAAGTCTTAGATATGGTGCCTGCAAAAGTTGGGGGTTATTGCTGAAAGGACCTAGGGAAAATCTGTTTAGTTTTGCACTGTCTTATACGATAGCCACTAGCCAGGTATGGGTATTTAGATTTAGATTTAAATTAACAAAAATTAAGTACTATTAAAAATTCAGTTTCTCCGTAACACTAGCCACATTTCAAGGGCTTATTAGAGAGAGGCTACCGTATTGCACAGCACAAATATAGAACATTTCCATCATGGTAAGAAGTCCCGCTACATCCTCGGTCTATTTGTCACAGGGCTGCACCTTGAGATGGGGAAACAAATTAGATTTTTGTTTTTGGTATAAGTTACACATTTGGGTTATACCAAAAATGGAATATAAAAAAGTTAGTTCTTTGAGGAATAAATAGTATAGCTATTCTGAGCTGAAGTCTTTAAAGTACCAGAAAACATATGTCAATTTAGCTAATCTTAACACTACTAAATCTTAAATAATCTTACTAAATCTTAAATAATCTTAACACTACTAAAATATAAGTGATATAAATTTACAGTACTATTAAAAGCTATGCTGGAGAGAATCTAGAATAATTTAAAAAGCCAATCCAATATGGTAAGAATATATCTATGGCTCATGCCTCTCCGAGTCATTCCTTAAGGACACTTAAGTCATTCTTAAGAAACTTCCTTAAGATTATTTAATATAAAATATAATCTGAGCTCAACCTAGTACAGGCATCATCGTTTTATAATAGTTTATAATAATATACATTTATTTTTCTATATTTCATGCCATTGATTCCTGAATAATTGTTTTCTTTAGTGGTTTCATGGGGGTCATAAAGGTAGAGTTTGAAAGAAACAATTATTATATTTATAAAAATAAACTACACTACAGAGGAACACTTTCTATTGTACCTCTCAGTCATTTGTTTTTTATACCTGAAACATGGGGAGTTCTTTACTTCCCCGAGTAGTCCATTTAATTGTTGAATATCGTAACTCTTTTATTTTTCTATTATCCTAAGGTGGAAAAAGATAGCACAATCCTTCATCAAAAGTCTATAATCCTGCAAAAACTAGGTCAGCTAGTCTTCGAATTAGCATTTCCAGTGATGTTTTTGAAACTACCCATATTCATTCAGGTTTTATGCCATCAATGCTTTTTCTTACACTGTATTGGAAGCTACCTTGGTACCACGTCTCTCCATTGATCTATTCTCTAAGTCTCTAAGGATTAGTAGAGAAAGTCTTATCTCTCTTCCCCATGACAGCACTTCAATTACTTTAAGATAACCCTCATGCCCCATTGCCTCCAACGTTCCTATTTTCCGAAGGCTAAGTATTATCAGTTTCCTCCATCATTCCTCCTGTCCAGTCTTCTTGCTGTTTGAGGAGTCTTCTGTCAATAGAACTTGGGGATCATTTCTTCACCCCTGATGAGCTGCCGTTAGATTAAGTGCCAACTCTGAGTTATTCACTACCCTAGACTTTATGCAGCTGTGGGAAGCAAAATCAATGACTACAATCTCTTTTCCTGCCAACCAAAAATATATCAGGGAAGCTATTAACATTAGTCAGGTAATTGGTGAGCCTCTGTTTTCTGCCTGTAGACAATAGGAAGTTTTAATGTTAGTAAATGCTATTCTTACTTTCAGGAAGCCCATTTGCGAGTGGGGCATCAGACAAAGTAAGAAAAAATGAAAAAGCAATGCATTTGGATGTAATTATGACCTTGGGTGTTGTCATAAGAAGGAGGAAAAAGACAAAAGCATTGAAAGCTGTATATAAAGAAAAAAAACACACTTTGCTGGCTGGAATGTATCACACAGGAGCAAGAGCCCATCAAGGAAAAGATTGGTAAATTAGAATTCAATAGCATGAAAAACATCTTCACAAGAAAAGATTTCATAAAGAAATATAAAGGAAAAGCCACAACTTGTATAAAATGATTTTTAACAAATGCAAACTATGAAAGATTAGCAGCAAGCGAATACAAATCAGCAAGAAAAAATTTAAAACAACCAATACAAAAAACAAGCAAAGGTTTTGAATTCATAGGGAAGAGATTCAAATGACCCAGAAGAGAGGTTCAATTTCACTACTAAAAAGCACCGGAAAATATAATTAGTTAAGATTGCATCTATCAGATTTGCAACAAACATGTTAATATGTGAATAAACAGTAACCTTTCATTCACTGAGTGTATGAATCTAAACTGGTCCACCAACTTTGAGAGCAGTTTTACAATAACAAGCAAATTGAATTGTTTGCAATAGTGAAAAATTATAAACAATCTCAACATTCCTTGGGAAGGAGAGAGAACATATATTGTGATGTAATCACCAGCTGAATACGCTACAATAGTTAAAATTGGTGAACTAAAACTACTTGTTTAATGTCACTAAATCTCAAAAATAATGTTGAGTAAAAATATGTATTTAAATTTTAAAACACACATGTAAACTTTTGGCAGAACTATTTAATCATCGAGGGAAGGGTACACACCAAAATCTGGATGGGATTATTTTAGGGGACGGGCAAGGCATTAGTGTAAGGAGAGCTATTCAAAGAGTGTTTCACATGTGTCTGGAATTTTTTGTCTTTAAAAATATATCTGAAGAACATACTGTAAAACGTTAAAACTTATTTAGGCTGTGTGATGGTTTGTATAAGTTGGTTTAAAACTTGCATAAGTTTTTAACAAGGTATTTTCATATTTTCTATATGTTTGGAATATTTTATAAAATCTTACAAAATGAAAAAAATCACCAAAATAAGTATGTGACTTGCACCTCTCTAAGGACAAGAATGACATTGTGGAGATTAAGAGGAACTTTTCTAGCTTAGTATAGTTTAGTATTATTAGAATTTATGCAGCAAGAAAGTTTTCATGAATTTACTTTCATAAGTAAAACATTAAAATAAAATCATATATATGTATAAGGTATGTGTATGAGTATGTGTGTATATGCATATGTGTGTACATCTAAAATATATGTATGTCGGAAGCCTACACCCACACACATAGAAACTGGCTGGTCATGAAAAATGTGTCCATAGTAAATGCTAAAAGATGACTTTCTGGTCATTATACTTATTTGACATTTTAAAAATCCACTTGCTTTCTTCATAATCCCTATTTCACTTTAAAATTGTGATGTTTGCACCTAAAAATAGCACTCCAAGTTGAGTCTAGCCAGCCTAAATTAAAACTAAGGCTAGAAATTTTTCTGTTTCCAATATGTACTTCATGAACACAGCCTAAGATTATATAAATTAACTTTTATGGTAACTTCATCCTATAGTTGTCCCATATTGTTTTTAAGGCATCGACACAATCTATAGATTCACCGTCTTCTTAATACTCATCTAGTCCTCATATAACGTGGTGTACAGACCCTTGTGGTACAAATCACTCTCTCTTTGTCTCCCTAATGAAGTGGACATCTGTAGATTGACCCAGATTTCTGCTGTAGGTCCATGCCATTCCAGGGAAGCTGAAGGAGACAAGCATGTAAGCTAAGTTAAGGGAGACCAATCAGTTCAGAGATGAGAATGTAACATGAGCCATTGCATTCAGAATGACTCTCAGCTTGTTGTCTGGTAACGCTGGGAGAAAGATTCTCTCTCTGCCTCTCTCTCCCTCTCTCCCTGTCTCGTATGGGATACATTTATGAGTGTGAAGCCTGGACTGACAGCCATTTTGCTATCATTAGGGAGGCACAAAGAAGAGAGCAGAGAATTAGACAGTCAACAAGAAATAGAGTTCAGAACTCTGATTAAATTGTTACCTTGATACTTGAGCTTGTAAGTTAATGAAAAAAAATTAATTCCTGTCATTATTTTAAAGAGTGGAGTTGAGTCTTCTTTAATTATAAATGAAACTGTCCTAGATAATAACAGAATTAGATTTAAGAAAGAAGAGTGTTACATGTATAGATCCTAAATGCGGAATGGGTTGCTATCAGAGGCAACAGTAAAGTGAGAATACTGGGCTAAAATATCGACAATCTTTGCTATTAAATTAATTCTTTTTTCCCTCAAACAGTGGTTTATTATTCCTTGATTAGCAGGGCATGTGCTACATGGCTACAGGCTTAAGATATTTGGCAGTAAAATTTCAATATGCTAGATTGTGTTGGCTATTCGTAGCCTTTATGATGTACTGCTAGAACGAATGTTTGCATTAAAACTGACCATTCTGACATAAGAGAAGGAAGAAAATCCTGGTCTTCTGGAAGAAGTCCTTTCTGAGTATAATTTTAAATCCCAGTTGACTGAGAATGGGCATCTGATCATTTATACATATTCAAAGTTAGAAAAGCCAGAGCTCTGCGCTAGCTAGCTAGTAAAAGCAGAGACCAGGAGGAAGCAGACATAGCAGAAAAAAAGATTGGGGCCCAGAAATAACAAGCCCAGCTCCAAAGCACCTATGTCAAGCTTTCTCTACCTTTTCATGACTCATCAAGGAGATGTGGCTGGGTTCAACCCAGAGCAAAGTATTGATCATCCTTGGCTCGCCGCCTCCATTGCCCAGCATAGTGAGCATCAAAGGGAGCCAGGCACCAGGCAGTGCAACTACACCAGGCTTCTCATCAGTAGACAAATTTTCCAAGTCTATGTCCTGGACTCAGACACTATCATAAGACAGCATCTCTGGCTTTGGTTGTAATATAGGAAAGCAAACTGACCAGAAAACTACATGTTTTTAAAGGAGTTCTCTCGCCAAAGAAGCTCCAACCTGCCTTAGTGTTGCTTGTTACTTCTCAAATCAGAGGGCCAGTGTAGTTTCTTAATTCACAGCAATAGGAAATGCGCTATAAAAGCAGCCAACATCCAAATTTTCACCTGATTTTCTGAGTAATCAAATCCTTCTTCTTGACTTCAACTAAAAAATACACCTTGTCCAGGTCATGCTGAAACTTTATGCTGTGACAAATATTTAACCTTCCCTTCTCATTATACTTTCCTCATGAATTTGTTTCTGAGAAGTCAGTAAATTTCCATTACATGATGACTATGAGGTGGCAAATGGATTAGCAGCTCACATAACTCAAGCCTGGCTGACCTTTTATTCAGTGATTTGTTCTGGGAAATAGAGTTTGAAGGATAATGTATATTCAGCTCAAAGCAACAAAAAGTGAGGGCAAATCACTCACTAGATTACTAAAGATATGGGTTACAACACAACAGCATTAATTGTAATGTTTGTGGGAGGGAGTGGCATCTCTGTTCACAGATCCTTAGAATGGGCAGCTCTGAGGAGTCCAGGATAAAGTTGATATCTGTGCCCTGATGCACACATTTTTGTCTTCTGTAAATCACATCTTTTGAACCCTTCATCTCTGATAGCTCATAATTTGTGAGAATTCATACAGATGAAGCATATTGCAAGTATAAAATGCTACATAAAAATCTATTCATGTTGGAGATAAGCAAAAAGAGAACTTGAATCTCCTGTGAAAATTTTCTAGTGACCTTACAGAGCAGAACCATGAAGTAAACAAAGCACATTTTATTTAGGAATGAAAACACGGCTCTGGAGAATCCTACAATATATTTATAACAATTACAGTAAAGTACCACTATTCAATTAAAGTCATACATTACCTTTGAATCAAAACTGGTATGTATCAATGGAAAACAATTCTTGAAATTGTAGAATGTTGCAACAAAATATTACTTTGAATAAATTATTTAAGAGCAATGCAAAATCTTATTTATCTTTGTCTTCAAGTGAAACAATTAAAAAAACTTTCTTTTGCTTTTTTTTATTAAAACTTTCTTCAGAGAGAGAGTGATAAAGAAAAACCTTTGCTTTTTATAAGAAACCATTGCTTTTCATAGCAATGTCCTATGCCTAATTTTCTAAGCAGCTCTCTTGGAAGAGCCACAACTTAACCACAGGTCTCCTGACTCCAGGCTGAGAACTCTTTTCAATAGACTGTGCTGAATGTGATGACAGGTTACTACACAAACACACACACAAACACAGTGAGGGAGATTTTGCCGTTGAGACACATACCGACATGACAAATGAGGAGAAGCAGCCAACTGCCTTCCGGAAACCAGACATGTGTGTTTAGAAAGGCTACACCTCTCAGAGAATCTATGCGTGGTCTTCTGTTTCTCTTGTGACCCTGAATTTTATATATTTATCAATAAATAGGAAAGAGGATACTGGGTTGTGAGGGACAGAGGACCCAGCTCTACTGGAGATATAAAACTTCTGACTGGGAGAGGGAGCTCAAACTTGTAAGCTAGTCCAAGTCATGTTTGCAAGACCAAAGTTTTTGCATTAAATGACCTGAGTTACCAGGCCAAGGACAACTATTTTCCATCCAAGTAGGCATGAGCCTCATGGGTTTATGGAATGCAGAGAATCTGCAACAGATGAGCTTTTGAAATGTTCTAGGGTGTTGATTTCTCAGAAAACATTAAATACTTTTTAGCACTACTTTTCCAAGTTTTCTGGCAAACTCTATTTGGAAAACTCAGAATGTTGTAGGTGAGAAACCATTCACACCTCACAGAAAAGAAATCAGGGACCCTGGTCATGTGTATGGTGATGGTTAATTTTATATGTCAATTTAACTGGGCCACGAGGTGCCTAGATATTTGGTAAAATGTTATTTTGGGTGTTTCTGTGAGAGAATTTTGGGATGCGATGAACATTTAAATCAGCAGTTTGAGTGAAGTAGATTGCTCTCCATAATGTGGGTGAGTCTTTTCCACTCAGTTGAAGGCCTGAATAGAACAAAAATACTGATTTTCCCCCAAGTTGGAGAGAATGCTTTCTGCCTGATGGCCACCACAGTGGGACGTCAACTTTTTCTTGCCTTCGGACTCACATTAAAATATCGGTTCTTCCTAGGTCTTGAGCCTGCTGGCCTTTGGACTGGAACTACACCATCAGCTCTGCTGGGTCTCCAGCCTGCTGACTCACCCTACAGAACTTGGGAACTGCCAGTCTCTGTAATTGTGTAAGCCAATTTCTCATGCATTCCATTGGTTCTGTTTCTTTAGGGAACTCTGACTAATACATATACCTCTATATGGTGAGAATTGTATATGTATTGCTACATTTTTTTAATAGTTGCAACATTCATATTATTATTATTATTGTTATTATATATACAATGTATGTGTTTACTAATTAAGGTTAGGAAAACAGAAGATATAATTCTTCCTATCTATGTGTCTTTATTTGCATTGAGTAAGTTTTACTCTGCTAACTCTGGAAATCGATATAAAATTACTAAACTCTCCATTGGGCCATATACAGAATGCTAGCTGACCCTCCTTAGAAAAGTTTTTACACAAGTGGGAGTATGATTTTCAGATTTCTGCCCCATCCTCACTTATTACTCGGGGAGTATTTTGAGGAATCCATTACTTTTAACTTTTCAAACCTTCCTTAGCTTAATCCCTGCAGAATCATTACCACAAACTTGAAAAACAAGTGGGTTTTCATTTGTAAGGTCTTTTGGTTTTTGCTTTTGTTTTTATTTGTTTCTGAGCATATGCAGAAAAAGCACTTGAAGGAGGAGAAAGACGTTCATGCTGAAATGACACACTGTGTGGAGAGCCCATTTGAAAAGATTTTTCAATGTAACACAATTGGCTTTATCCAATTCCAGGAAAAAGAGTGGGTGGGAAAGAATACATTGCTAATGTCTGAGAAGCTATAAGAAAACCTGAAGAGCACAGAGATTGCTTGTGAGCAAGGCACATTTTGTGCCAGTCATAATGTTATCCCTGTGGCTGCAGTAAGTTTCCAGCAAAGGCCGCAAGACCCCTAAATGTCTACCACAATCCTTTACATATGGAATCTGGATGCGAGAAGCTCTCTCTTCCCCTTGAGATGACAAATACTGAATTTTGTAAGCCTGGATTTATTAGCAGGCACACTCCTCCATCCCCATTCCTCGTCCTGGCAATAGGAGAGAAAATGACCAACACGCAAACAGATAAACAAGGGTCTGAAAAAGAAAGATTCCCAATGGCATCATTCAAGGTCCTGGAGTCCCTGGGGCCAACTCCATCCCTGGACTTCAGAATAATTTGAATCTATATTTTTTTCTTCTGAAATTAGTACAAATTCAGGTTCTATTGGTAGCATACAATAGCCCTGACCCAGCTGTCTTTTGGATTGAAAACGTTAAATTCTCTCTCTCTCTATGGCATCGTTCTTTTTAAAAACGTAACTGTAAGGAAAAAATTGATAGTGTAGCATTTCTACAACATTGTCTTCAATGTGTGGGAAGAACTCAGGTCCAGGCATAAATGCTAAAAATTCTATATTTTTTTAAGTGTAAAGATTCATGAAATACCATTTGTGTAATGTTTAACAATAAAAAGCAATTTAATAATAACTGAAATCTGAGTTATTATCACAATAATTCTTTAACAATTTTACAAGAGAAATTTCATCGGAAACAAAGAAATGAGCATATAAAGCCCATAACCCCGGTAGCCTTGAATTATTTATGGAGGTAACTTTCAGTCACAATTTCCAAATTGAAATGATTGTCTTCTCTGACTGGGACATGGGTCTTGAAATTGTATGATTGAGTGACACATCTAGAAAATAACTTGAGACAAAAAAGTTACCTAGATGCAAAACATGGATTTTGTCTAACTCTAGGTTATTTCGGAGCAGTGATATATTTGTAATTCATCAGGCTATATTCTCTTGTTCCTCATGCCTTTCACTATCTATAGTTGGAGTGTGATTAAGTATTGATACTTCCATCAGTTGAGGGGAGGGCAGAGAAGGAAGCGAGGAAGTCGAAGGGAAATTATTATTGGGTATCTTTGCCTCTATCTGTATAATGAAGGTGAAAGTAATTATGGGAATAAATGTGGTAAATATTAGTTAAAATGAGGCTAAAATTGTAGGTTTCTACATTTTCCATTCTCTTTTCTTAGAGCAGTCCTTTAAAAACTAGGCAAAAATTATACTCATTATTCCAAAGGTTAAACTGGATTATGAAAAAAGTAGTGTTTATCTTCAACTTCACCTTGCAGGTTTGAATAAAGGGAATTTTTTTCGTGACTAGGTGTTTCTATAAGCACCTTGAAAGATTATTTTCTTTCAAAATTATATCACAACATTTATCAAAATAAAACTAATAATTCCTTCCAGCAACAAATTAAGGGGATTTATAACAACATTTAAAAATAATTTCATTCATGATAGGTCCTAGTTAAAGCAAAGATTTGTAAAATATTGATTCTCTGAGTGTAACATTTCAAAATTTCATTACATGAAGGGAAGATTTTTATTTCAAATCTATATAGAAATTCATCTCAAATGTCCTTATATTTTTAGCTGTCAATTCAGGATTTTTAAAAATTAACTGTTTAGATTATTTTCCTTTTATTATTTTCACTGGATTTTAGAAAAATTTTGATAGAATAACCTGCTGTAATGGATGATTCTGTATATATATGGAGAGGTTAACTACTATAAATATATGCAATTATTTCTGAAAACCGTTTTCTTAAACCAAGCAAATATTTTAGCCTTGATAATGACATAAAGTAAGTAAAAGTACACTATTTAAAGTAATTTAGATACATTTCTTTTCATGATTCATTAAATTTTGATCAAGGGTGTGATTTTTAAATTTTCTGGGTTACTGATCCTTTTTAAACCTGAGAAACTTTACATATCTATTGTCCAGAAAAATGCACATATACATCTGACATATATACTGTTTATTGGAAGTACATGAACTGTGGATTTAGAGCCGAGATTTAGAAGTCATTTAAAGTCAAATCTTTCCTTTTCTTTTTTATTTTATTGAGGTCATAATGGTTTATAACACTGTGAAATTTCAGATGTACATTATAATTGATGTTTCTGTATAGACTGCATTGTGCTCATTACCAACAGTATAATTTTTATCTGTCACGATATATATGTGCCCCTTTACCCCTTTTGCCCACCGCCCCAACTCCCTTCCTCTCTGGTAACCAATAATCTGTTCTCTTTGTCCGTGTGTTTGTTTACCTTCCACATATGAGTGAAATCATATGGTGATTGTCTTTCTCTGTCTGGCTTATAACACTAAACATAATACCCTCAAAGTCCATCCACGTTGTTATGAATGGGACAATTTGCCTTTTTTATGGCTGAGTAGTGTTCCACTGTATTTATAAACCACATCTTCTTTATCCATTCATCAGTTGATGGGCGCTTGGGTTGCTTCTACTTCTTGGCTATTATGAGTAATGCTGCAATGAACATAGGGGTGCATAAATCTTTTTGGATTGTTGATTTCAAGTTCTTTGGATAAATATCAAGTAGTGAGATAGTTGGCTCATATGGTATTTCTATTTTAAATTTTTGACAAATCTCCATACTGTTTTCCATAGTGGCTGCACCAGTTTGCATTCCCACCAGCAGTGTATGAGGGTTCCCTTTTCTCCACATCCTCTCCAGCACTTGTTATTTTTTGTCTTGTTAATTACAGCCATTCTGACACATGTAAGGTGGCATCTCATTGTACTTTTGATTTGCATTTCCCTAATAATTAATGATGTTGAACATCTTTGCACATGTCTGTTACCCATCTGTATATCTTCTTTGAAAAAATGCCTGTTCATATGCTCTGCCCATTTTTTAATAAGATTGTTTGTTTTTTTGTTGTTGAGTTGTATGACTTCTTTATATGTTTTGGATATTAACCCCTTGTCAGATATATGATTTGCAAATGTTTTCTCCCAGTTGTTGGGCTGTCTTTTCATTTTGTTTATGGCTTTCTTTGCTTTGTAGAAGCTCTTTAGTCAGATGAAGTCCCATTTGTTAATTTTTTCTTTTGTTTCCCTTGCCTTAGTAGGCATGATATTTGAAAAGATGATGCTAACTGATGTCAAAGAGTGTACTGCTTATATTTTCTTCTAGGAATTTTATGGTTTCAGGTCCTACAGTTGAGTCTTTAATCTGTGTCAAGTTAATTTTAGTGTATGGTGCAAAGTAACGGTCTACTTTCATTCTTTTGCACATGGCTGTCCAGTTTTCCCAACACCATTTATTGAAGAGACTTTCTTTTCTCCATTGGATGTTCTTGGCTCCTTTGTCAAAGATTAACTGCCCATAGAGGTGTGGTTTTACTTCTGGGCTTTCAATTCTGTTCCATTGATCTGTCTGTCTGTTTTTGTGCCAGTACCATGCTATTTTGATTACTACGGATTTGTAGTATATTTTGAACAGGTACTGTGATGCCTCCAGCTTTGTTCTTTTTTTCAAGATTACTTTGGCTATTCAGAGTCTTTTGTTGTTCCATATAAATTTTAGGATTCTTTGTTCTATTTCCATGAGGAATGTTGTTGGGATTCTGATAGGAATTGCATTTAATCTGTAGATTGCTTTAGGCATTATGGACATTTTAACTATGTTTATTCTTCCAGTCCATGAGCATGGAATATCTTTCCATTTCTTTATACCTTCTTCAGTTTCTTTCAATAATCTCTTATAGTTTTCAGTGTATAGGTCTTTCACCTCTTTGGTTAAATTAATTCCTAGATATTTTATTCGTTTTGATGCAATTGTAAATGGGACTGCATTGTTGACTTCTCTTTCTGTTAGTTCATTATTAGTGTATAGGAATACAACTGATTTTTGTAAGTTGATTTTGTAGGCTGCAACTTGGCTGCAGTTGTTGATTATTTCTAATAGTTTTCTGGTGGATTCTTCAGGATTTTTTACATATAGAATCATGTCATCTGCAAACTTTGAGAGTTTCATTTCTTCCTTTCCAATTTGGATTCCTTTTATTTCTTTTTCTTGCCTAATTGCTCTAGCCCAAACCTCCAGTACTCTGTTGAATAGGAATGGCTAGGTGGGCACCCTTGTCTTCTACCCATTCTCAGAGGGATGGCTTTTAGTTTTACCCTGTTGAGTATGATGTTGGCTGTGGGTTTGTCATATATGGCCTTTATTATGTTAAAGTACTTGCCTTCTATACCCATTTTACTGAGAGGTGTTTACCATAAATGGATGTTGGATCTTGTCAAATGCTTTCTCTGCAAATGATCATGTGATTTTTATTCCTCATTTTGTTAATGTGGTGTATTGCATTGATTGGTTTGCAGATGTTGAACCATCCCTGCATCCCTGGTATAAATCCCACTTGATCATGGTGTATGTTCTTTTTAATGGATTGCTGTATTCAGTTTGCAGTATTTTGTTGAGGATTTTTGCATCTACCTTCATCAGTGATATTGGCCTCTATTTTCCTTCTTGTGTTGTCCTTGTCTGGTTTTGGTATCAGGATAATGTTGGCCTCATAGAATGAGTTAGAAAGCATCCCATCTTCTTCAATTTTTTGGAATAGTTTGAGAAGGGCAGGTATTAAATCTTATTTGAATGTTTGGTAGAATTCTCCAGAGAAGCCATCTGGTCCTCGAGTTTGTTTTTTTGCAAGGTTTTTCATTACTGTTTCACTATCTTTACTTGTGATTGGTCTATTCAGATTTTCTATTTCTTCTTGATTCAGTTTTGTGAGGTTGTATGAGTCTAAGAATTTATCCATTTCTTCTAGGTTATCCATCAAATCTGTTTTTTAATGTTAGTTGTAAAGTCTAATCACTGCCATCCTTGTTTGGTTATTTATATGGATGATTTCATAAATCTGAAACAATGTATTTTAAATGATTGAAGAGTTGATTATTGACTTAATCAAGTTCTTAAAAAATGTTTAAAAAATAAGAAATATAACAAACATTTCCCAAGCTGAAACTCTTACTGGAAAGATAGACATAAATAACTTACTTTACAGTAAATCAGAAAAAAGAGATGTTCTTTTGTGTTCTAAGAGCTTAAAAACTCTTTCTTCTTAAAAAAAGAAATAAATACTCATATTTTCATGTTCTTAAAATATAAAGCTTTTCCATTCATGGGGTAAATGGGGAAAAAAATGTTTCCATATCAATGGAAAAAAATAACTTATTAGGAAAAAATACTAATATGAACTTGCTTACAATTTGAAATATCATCAATTATTGGACATTTCCTGGTCCTCAAAAGGCTTATATTTGCAAAGAGAAAGACTCAGAAATATTCAGGAACACACACACACACTTTAATGCTCTATAAACTAATTTTTTTCTTAGATTTTATAATTACAACATTTAACATGTGTTCCAGAGTGAGACATGCTAGGGTAAAATCCTGGATCTACCACTTGCTAAATGGCAAGGTTCTTATTCTCATCTGTTTCTTCACATGTAAAGTGGGTTTTCTCACCTGTAATGAGATTATGTGCCTCATAGGGCTTTTGTGAAGATGGAACAATGTAATATTTTAAATGTTTATCTCAATGCCTGGAACATACTAAACACTCCAAATGTTAACTACAAATAGTGCTGTAACTGTCCTGTGATAACTGTAGTAGGAGCAGTAGCAGTAGTAGTATTTGATGGAATCAAAATTTTCCCAAAACCTTTTCTAAGGAAACAGAGGATAGATAGATAGCTAGATAGATAGATAGATAGATAGATAGATAGATAGGTAGATAGATAGACATATACAGCACACAATTCTCGAAGTATGGTCCAGGGACCTCTGGAGGTCCCCGAGATCCTCTCATGGAGTCCATGATGTCAAAACTATTTTCATCATAATACTAAGATATTATTTGCCTTTTTTACTCTCCTTGTCTCACAACTGTAGAGTCAAGTTTCTGAGGCCAGAAAGCAAAGCAGATATGAGAATATAGCCGCCCTCTATTAAGCAAGACATTAAAGTGATTTGCAAAATGAAAAAAATGCCACTATTCTCACTAAATTATTATTTGTTTTGGAAAATATAATTATTTCTACAAAATGTGTTAATGTAAATATGCAATGGCTCTTTTGCTGTTGTTTTAAATTATTTAGCGAATAAATATATTAAATACATCTCAGTTTTAATTTCTAATATCTATGAATAGATATAATCCATATAAGGAAAATATCTTTGGTATCCTCCATGTAAAGGGGTTTTGAAACTAAAAAGATTAGGAACTGCAACTCTATAGATTGCTTTGCTATGTGCTTTTCATTACTTAATCATCTATCAATAACATTTATCCATATCATGTCAATATATCCACTTCTGCAGTTTCATTTCTGTGTGGCTGAATAATACCCCATCGTTTCAATGTACCAAATTAAGTTAACCTAACTGGGAAGGATCGATCTTTTAACAGAAAAGATGACCACAGATTGAAGTATGTTTTCTTTGGGAAGAGAGAAGAGTTAGCTGAATCATAAGGATAAATTTTTCAGTGGGGCCTCCACTATTGAATACGTTTATTTTGTTTTGTTTTGTTTGGGGTTTTATCACTAAAAAAATTTACTCAGGTTGATTCCCTGAGCAACTTTGATAACCATGAAATCACACAAGGAAAATGGAAAGTCAGTCATTAATTAAGCATTTTCTTATCAGCTGTAACAGAACTCATAATAATAATAGCTATGGGGAAAGAAACCAATGGGAAATACCAAATGTAATTGCCCCTAAGTCCACGAGCACCTAATCACTGTACATTTAATCAGTAACAAGGAAACTTACCTTACGTTTCACTAAGCTGATGAGATGAATACAGACCAAGCAAATTCAAATTGTAGTTTAGTTATGAGCGTTATTCAGTGATGCTGAATTTAATCTTGAAATCTCTGAGTCTTTTAAGTTCCATCTATTTTTGCACATTTAAGGAGTGACTGAAGTATTGTCTGAGCATGTTATCCAGATTTTGCAGAGGTTAGATCATGCTCAGAACATTGGGGTCTCAATAGCAGTGACTCCCACAATAAAAATCCAATATTATGGAGCAAAAACATGTTTATGCAAATAATTTAAGCTTTAACTTGATTATATTTTAACGACACTATCTTTACTATGTTTGAACTAGTTTGCTATTGCTGCTCTAACAAATTACCACAAACATAGTGACTTAAAACAATACCAAGTTCTTCTCTTTCAGTTCTAGAGTTCAAGATTCTAAAATGAAGGTGTTAGAATGGCTGCATTTATTCTGGAGGCTTCAGGGGACAATCTATTTCCTCGTGTTTTCTAGTTTCGGGAGACCACTTGCATTATTTGGCTGGTGGCCTCTTCCTCTATCTTCAAAGCACATTACTCCAGTCTCTGGTTCCATTGTCATCTCCTTTGTCTAATTTTGATCCTCTTGCCTCCCTACTATAAGGACTGGTAATTTCACTGGGTCCACTTGGATAACCCAGGATAATCCTCCCATTTGAAGTTCCTTAACTTAGTCATATCTGCAATGTCTCTTTTACCATGTAAGGTAACGTAGTCACTGGTTCTGAGGATTAGCATGTGGACATCTTTTTTTGGAGGGGAGGCACTATTCTGTCCACCACAACTCTTAAGGCTTAACAGGTAATTCTTAAAGAAAAATGTTCTCGATAACTATACTTATGTATCTCGATGCCTATTTAAAGCACCTACTATTAAATATGTTATATAGATTTCCCAAAGTACCTATGAATAGGAACAATTGTATGTATTTATCTACTATAAAATATGCTAGTAAATCAGGAATATCAGTTGATTTGCCAGAATATAATTAAGTTATTTACAGCACATCTTGCTTTTGAGTTTCACTTGCCTATTTTGTTGACATTTGCATTCATTCTTCAGATACATATTGAGGATCAGTCACCAGGGGAAAATCACCATGTTAAAAAGAATGGTATGACATATATTCTTTTCAGCAAAGAAAGGTATCATCTTTGGGGTGGGGGAGTTATCTATGTTTGGACACATGCAAATAAATACCGTCATAAGTCATTACACAACAAGAAATCTAAAAGGAAGTGTCTACTAAATGGGGAATGAGCAGTCCAAACAGTGCAAAATGAAAGTTTAGAGAAGAGAGAAATTTGTTGCTGAGAAGTGTTTTTGAAGGCTTTGGGGCAGCAGGTAGGGACCTGGTAACTTCTGGGCATGGAAGGACAGGGGAGAGCTGGCTGGGTCTGGGAAATGGAAGGAGACAAGGTGTGACCATAAGGAGGAGCAGAGGATGTTCCTGGGTTAATAGACCCCTCTTGACTGAACTGGATAGTTCAAAAGAGTACTGAGAAATAAAGTTAAAACAATAAGTTCTGACTATACTGAAAAATGCCTAGATAAAATGACAGGTATAGATTTTAGATATTACTATTTAGATGAACAATAAAGATGAAAGAAATATATGGTGGTAGAAAGAGCAGTAAACTAGAAATAAGACTCTTTGAATTTTGCCAGCTGGGTGAGTGTGGTCATGGCTCCCGTCCTCTCTGAGTCTCAATATTTCAAGTGAAAACCAACCACAGCAACAAAACTAGACTTACCCATGCTATTCTCAAATTGCTTTGAGGACTATCTGAGATCATACATGCTAAAATGTTTCACAATTGTAAAGCAGCATAAAATGAAAGATCTTATTAAATTATTAAGTAGAGGATTGATGCCGACATAAGCAAGTGCTCTATTTGCTCCAAAAACTGTTGACAGAGATGCTTTTTAGGTTAGAATAATTACCTTTTAGCCCTAAGACAAATGTAAACAAGTACATAAAGGAGGGGGGGAATGAGAGAGAGAGAGAGCGAGATCATTTCTATTCCTTCTTATAGTGTGAAACAGTAAATCATTTTATTATAAGTTTAAGAAAATAGACAAACGAAAACAAGATAAAGATATATTCTAAAGCACCAGTCTTTTACACTGACTTCTCTTGATTTGATTCAGGCTTCCTGAATTTGATACCTTCACTCAAAACTATTTTAGAATTAAATATATATGCTTTTAATATCCTCAGTTCTATATTGTGTCTTTTATCCTCCATTAGAAAGGATAATAAAGAATAGACTTTATTATATGCAGATATCACTTGATATATTTTACATTCCATCTGCTTCAAGAGGTAACACTTTGAGTTCTTGCCTTCCAGAAAAAATGTAAATTTATAGTGCTGTTCTTGTGGGAATTCTTGAGTGGAAACGTTCCTTCGTTAAGGACAGGAATGTGATCAGCACCTTGGAATGCAAATTTCTTAGGCACAAGGGTTTCCTTACGGTATTTTAATAGACCTTGACTTCATGGTTCCCTTGGTTTAAGAATTTATCAGCCATCAACAACAGTTTCAGGCATTTCCAATAAGCCTATACACAGATAAGAAAATATTAACAAGGTACAAGAGATTGCATTTAGTTTACGTTTTTGAAACAACCTAAAATGTAGCAGCATTAAACCAGGCATGATTTAAATTTCTGAGTGGTAAAAGTACCTTTGAGACTGTTCTCTAGTTTTATTTCTACCCCCATCCCCAGCCCATGGTCAATCTTGGCCACCACTGGAACCGCACACGTATATCACAGCCTACTGTGGGGACAACATTATTTCTTCCTGAAACATTAAGAAATACTGTCTGCTTTCCAGCACTTTCCCACTCCAAATGGAAACCTTTACTTTGTTTTTCTGCTTGTTTATTTGTTTGCCTTATAAAATAATGAAGTGAATACTTTCCATGGCTGCTCCCAAAGGTATTCGTCCATCTTGATTCCAGTCCTGGATCTACTGTCCTTTAGTTGCTCGACTCTAGATGGGACATGAGACATTTAACATTATTGGGCACATGAGACAGGATAAGCTGATTTGAAAGTGATTTGAAAGCTATCTAAATACTAGTGTAAGTTGTTCCAATTTGTAGTGGTGTTGGTAATAGCCTAGTCTGGCAATGTATTTAATCCATTCTCAACACACACATACACACAGAAGAGAATGCAAAGCCCCTCTTTCATTAGTTATTAAAAAGTCTTTTGTGTTTTGTTTACAGCATATTTTAAAAGCCTGGAAGCAGAGGGTTCAAGGCTTGTGCCTCAGCTACCTCATCCAAAAGTGAACATGTAAAAGTTATGAGAAACTGTCAAGATAGTTAAGATAATGAACATGATATAGCACTTTAAAAATTAGTGTTATATATGAAATGCATTGTTGTTATTATTAAATATATAATTTTTTTTTTTAAATCTTCACTACAAGCCAACTTGACATAACAGGTTAGTCACTCTACATTCTAGAAAGCACAATAGCATAAAAAGATTTGCCTAGCAGGATCCATTTACTAACCCTTGAGATCTCTTCTCTAAAGGGCTAGTAGAAGGGGTGGAAAACAGGAAAAGGACTTATCTTGAGGAGCTCTTGTGTATAATTTAGCAGGATAGGAAATTTTCACCCATTTCTCCCTGATCTCTGTCCCTATTAGGGATCCCAATGGCTATCCTTACATCCTACTCTCTATTCTTTACAAATATTAAGACCTTGAGTGGGATTTATGCTGTAAGTTGCGCCAAAATTTTATTTCTGTGAAAATACTTTTTTGTAACAATTGCTACCATTTTTTAGCACAATACATGCTCCATACTCCTTTAGGCATGCTTTTCTCTTGGCCTGGGGCATCCTCTTTTCCCAGTCCCCTCCTTTTCCCAGTTAGCATCTATACACTCATTTGTTCACTTACTTACTCATTCTTTTCCTTTGACGTTCAAAACAACATTTACTCAGCATGGTTGACATGCACATTGACATACTTCCTGGCTTGGGTCCCAACTTGAATCTCGCTTGCTCAGGGCAGATTTCTGAGCCACCAGTCTATGTTATGCCCTCTGATAGAGGTTTTTGGGGATCCCTGCACATCTCCTTCATGCATGTTTCCAATTCTCAGGCCTCCCCCAAGTAGAAGTAAGTTCCAGGGTCTAGGGGCATACCTATCAAATGCATCACTTTATTCTCAACATCTTGTTCAGTGCCCTGTACAGTATATGTGCTCAGCAGATAGCTGCTGAATAAATATATACAGACACTTTACCTAAAACATCATATTGAATCCAAAAAATCATTCTGTGAGGCAGATGGGGTGTTACCGTTTCACATATGAGGAAACAGAAAGAACACCTATGAGTTGCCCAAGGTTACATAACTTGTACAACAAAGAGCTTTATTTCAATGCAGGCCTGTCTGACTCCACGCTGTAAGTTTTGTTTTCTTGTTTTTGTTTCACCCGGGACCCTATAGTATGGGAATGGTTCCTTTGCACCAGAGCTGGAAATTTAAAATGAAAATATAATAAATGAGTATGTACCTGCTTTGTATATAATTTATAGAAATTCGATTCATGCAAAAAGTAGTATTGTGTTATATTAATAAATTTCAGGTTTCTCTAACAACACACATAAATTATATCTACTAATCATAGCGTCAAATGTTTCCTGTTTTTATTTGCTTTTATCATATTCTCTTGATCTTTTATATTCAGTACTTAGCAGTAAATCATGACTGGGTTTAACAGATAAAAGTTAACATTCTCACTGGCTTTTTGAACCTTAGACCTAAGTTCCGTATTTTTCAAAAAGTCAATCAATGAAGAGAGTTTCTTTAATTTATCTACCTAAGCAGAAGCGATTTAAACTTTGGGGGAGAGTAATCACGTGAAGACAGAAGTCTGAGGGAAAGTGACAATATTAAATTTTATTGTATGCTTACTATAGGCCAGGCTTTGTCTCATTTAATCCTGATAAAGCTTTTAGGAAGTGGGTATTACTTTTATTCTCGTCTTACATGTAGGGAAAAAAACGAACTTTGAAGGACTCAGTGACTTGCTCAAGATTAAACAACTATTAAGTGGTAGAGCAAGATTTGTCTGACATCAGAGTCTGAATTTTTACCAATACCTGGTATTGACTCTTGCTTGACCTCTGTAAGCATGAAACATCAAGAAACTTTATCTTAAAAAGCCACCAGAGGGGCCAGCCCGTGGCGCAGCAGTTAAGTTCGCACTTTCCGCTTTGGCGGCCAAGGGTTCACTGATTCGGATCCCAAGTGCAGACCTACACACTGCTTGTCAAGCCATGCTGTGGTGGGCGTCCCACATATAAAGTAGAAGAAGATGGGCATGGATGTTAGCTCAGGGCCAGTCTTCCTCTGCAAAAAAAAAAAAGGACTGGCGGCAGATGATAGCTCAGGGCTAAACTTCCTCAAAAAAAAAAAAAAAAAAGCCACCAGAATTCTATGTTACTTCATTATAAACTATACTTGTTTATCGTATAGAAGTAATTGCTGGGGCTCGCCCCGTGGCACAGCAGTTAAGTGCGCATGTTCCACTTCTCTGCAGTCCAGGGTTCACCGGTTCAGATCCCGGGTGTGGACATTGCACTGCTTGGCATGCCATGCTGTGGTAGGCGTCCCACGTATAAAGTAGAGGAAGATGGGCAGAGATGTTAGCTCAGGGCCAGGCTTCCTCAGCAAAAAGAGGAGGACTGGCAGTAGTTAGCTCAGGGCTAATCTTCCTCAAAAAAAAAAAAAAGTAATTGCTTATTTCTCCTCAAATCTTAGAGTAAAATTATTGACTCAAGGAGACGTGACACGTAAGAGAGTCCCTGCCTTCTCTCCAGTGCACACATGATACCCAGTTTGAAATGTACAGGTTTAAACGTGTACGTTTCAGTTCCTGAACCTGTACATAAACAGTCCCTGTGCATATCATTTGGCTCTACAGAGGTTGGGACTGGAGCAAGACACAGAGAAGACAATGCCTGAGAGAGGGAAGGCGAAGGATTGGAGTCCTCTTGTGGCCTCCACATTCATGCACATCATTCACCGAAAGTCCTTCCATCTGCTCTCTACCTGGGGGAGAAGACAAGAGGAAGAAAAGAGAAGCAGAAAGAAAAGGAATGAGTGAGAACGTTCAGTAGGGTGTGGTTATTGTCTGTTCCTGAGTCAAAGACCATAAATAAAGTCCTGCTTCCCCTCCCTCCGTCAGCCATATCACATTATTTTCTGGTTGCTTTGGTTGCAGATTATGTTGGCTCACTGCATACATTTGATTTATGATTCAGAAGTAGATGATGAATCAAGAAAATGTTCTTTTGCCTGAAGTTTCTGTGGCCGCTTGAAAATTCACTTGGGAAAAGCATGACTTTTGTCCATCTTTCATGGTTGTGAATTTAGTGACATGTGCACTGTAGTGAAAAAAAAAGGATGAAAAGAAGAAGAAAAACAGTTTGGTATCTGGAGACCAAGTTCATCAGACTCACAGTAAGAGAAGGAATCACAAAGATTGCTTTGTTTTGTTTAGTTTAAAGAATTTGGCTTTGAGGAGAGTGGCATTTTGCTGTCACCATGGGATAAATTTCTTTGGGAAAAACATCTCTGCTGGTGAACAGTTCTCAAGGTGACCTGGTAGGCTTAGAATTTAAACAAGAAATGTCAACAGCGGAAATGAGGGCAGAGGAGAATAATGTTGATGCCTTCTGAGAAGAGTGCACAGGGATTTAAAAAGAAATAAAGTCGGAGTTTTTGATGTTTGGCGCAAATTTCTCAAAGAAATTATGTTCAATTACAGGTCAGACCCGAGCACTAGTCCATGGTGTATAGGTGGATTTTCAATTCTCAGATCAACAGCAACAACCGAGTCAAATGGATTCCACCATTCTGAGGCTGAGAAAGTGTCAGGAATTGTTAAAGTTTCTGGAAGAAGAGAGGGAATTTTGCTTTTGGGCATGGGTGTTGGGGGAGGGTTAGAAATATTAAAAATAACCTATTGTTGGAATTAAAACAGCTGAAAACCAGTCTGTGAAAATTTTTGTAGTAGCCTGCTCATGACATAGACTCTCAAGTGACCGAGATGGGGTGTAATCCCAGCAACCTTATGAGTAAGGGGCTGTTTTGATACCCATTTTAGAAACAAGAAAACTAAGGCTTAAAAAGGTGGTTGTTTTTTCCCTAAATGTTCAGGAATTGAACCTACGCTGTGTGATGTCAGATCCCGAGTTCTCACCATTATGGGGCATTGCCCAGATACCAACCTGAGTTCTAAATGTTTTTTTTTTTTTTTAAAGATTTTATTATTTCCTTTTTCTCCCCAAAGCCCCCCGGTACATAGTTGTATATTCTTCGTTGTGGGTTCTTCTAGCTGTGGCATGTGGGACGCTGCCTCAGCGTGGTCTGATGAGCAGTGCCATGTCCGCGCCCAGGATTCGAACCAACGAAACACTGGGCTGCCTGCAGTGGAGCGCGCGAACTTAACCACTCGGCCACGGGGCCAGCCCCTCTAAATGTTTTTAATACTTTCAAATGCAGCTACTCTTGGAAAACTCTGGATTAAAGCAAGTGAAAAGGGGATTATTTATTGCAAGACTTGTGCATTGTGAATTTCCAAGAGTAGGGTATATTGTGTAGTATTTCTCACATCAGTGTAACTAGGAAAATGTTAGTTTGCTGTAAATCTTCAGGGACTAAAGCTCCTCTGAACAATTTTGGGAAAAAACACAAGTGGTAGCTAAGTGTGATCATTAATTGCTTTCATGCTCTTAAACCAATCACATAACAAAAAGATAATTTCACCTACCAGTGAAGGCTGCTAAGGAAAACAGATATCTGAGGCTCACCATTTAGACTTACCAGGTGAATTCATGAGGTGGTTTAATGAGTGACAAATAGCACTGACTTTCAACCAGACTGCCTAGGTTCAACACCCAGCTCTACCATTTACCACTGTGTAATCTGAGATAAATTACTAAATTTCCATATGCTTCTGTTTCCTCATCTGTCAAATGGAGATAATAATAGTGTCTACCTCAGAGGACTGTTATGAGGGTTACATGAGTGAATATTCTTCAAGTATTTACAAGAGTTTGTGACACAAAGTAACTTCCATGTAGAGTTTATTAAATAAACAATGTGAATTGGCCTTACTGATCTGTTATAAATTTAGACTCAAAAAGGTTCAAAAATTAATCCAGAGGAAACTTTGTCCAAATGAATTATAGCACTATGAGAAATACCAATTGGATGTCCATAGATTTGATAATAACTTTGAAAATTTTCATAAATCTCTGGATTTACATGATTCCAAGAATACAGGTTTAAAGACAGAAAGGACTGGTTCTGAATCCTGTCACTTATTAAGCTCTGGGAAATTACCTAAACCTCTCTGAATTTTGGTTTTCTTACCTGTTCATCAGAAGAAATGATTCTTACCTGGCATTTAACCACGCTCTTTAATGTATTTCATGTAATGCATGTCATACTCTTGATCCATGGTAGGCATTTAATAAACCGTGGATACTCTTTATTATTGTTTTATTATTGCTAACAAGATGATGTTATTACCATGTTAAGTGTTACAGACTTGACAACTCACTGGCCTCTTGCAATACTGATCATTTAGTAATATATAATTTTTTTCCCTAAGAAACTATGTGAACAGCAGCGTGTCAGTAAACTTGTACTCTAAATTCTTATCTAGAATTGGCCTCCCATTTCTTACAATTTTTAAAGAAAAATAATGAAGTGTGCATTTTAATAAGTTCCTACTTAACTTGAATTTATCAGTAACTGTTATCTAACTGAATATACTTCTAGATGGTTTTCAATTTTTTCCCTATTTTCTCTTTTAGTTAAAGCCTTGATAGCTTTTATCCACTAAGAGCTAGTGAAGCTATTAGCTAATTTACTGATATTTTAAAACAGCAGAACTAACTAAATCACGACTTTGAATTGTCTATTTAACCTAAGCAAATGCTAATTTAGGGTGCCTTTGCCCTCACTCTAGTTCCTACTTAATTCAAATTAAATTTTAACTCTTTGATAAGAAGATGGTATACTCTTAGCTTCTGTTATTTGTTTTTCTTGCCTGATTGCCCTGGCTAGGACTTACAGTACTATGCTAATTAAGAGTGGTGAAAGTGGGCATCCTTTTCTGGTTCCTGTTCTTAAAGAGATAGCTTTCAGTTTTCCACTGCTGAGTATATTAGCTGTGGGTTTGTCATATACGACCTTTGTTATGTTGAGGTACTTTCCTTCTATACCCATTTTATTGAAAGTTTTTACATAAATGGATGCTGTATCTTGTTGAATGCCTTCTCTGCATCTATTGAGATCATGTGATTTTTATTCTTCATCTTGTTAATGTGGTGTATCACGTTGATTGACTTGCAGATATTGAACCATCTCTGCATCCCTGGTATAAATCCCACTTGATCATGTTATATGATCTTTTTAATGTATTGTTGTGTTTGATTTGCTACTATTTTGCTTATGATTTTTGAATCCATGTTCATCAGTGATACTGGCCTGTAATTTTCTTTTTTCGTGTTGTCCTTGACCGGTTTTGGTATCACCGTAATGTTGGCATTGTAGAATGAGTTAGGCAGCTTCCCCTCCTCTGCAATTTTTTGCAGTATTTGACAAGGATAGGTAGTAAGTCTTCTTTGAGTGTTTGGTAGAATTCACCAAGGATGCTGTCTGGTCTCGGACTTCTATTTTTTGGGAAGCTTTTGATTACTGTTTCAATTTCCTTACTGGTGGTTGCTCTATTCAAATTCTCTATTTCCTCTTCATTCAGTTTTGGAAGATTGTATGATTCTAAGAATTTATCCATTTTTTTCTAGATTACCCAATTTGTTGGCGTATAGCTTTTTGTAGTGTTCTCTTTTAATCCTTTGTATTTCTGAGGTGTCTGTTGCAATTTCTCCTCTTTCCTTTCTGATTTTACTTACTTGAGCCTTCTCTCTTTTCTTAGTGAGTCTAGCTAAAAGTTTGTTAATTTAGTTCACCTTTTCAAAGAGCCAGCTCTAAGTTTCATTGATTTTTTTCCTACTGTTTTTTCAGTCTCTACTTTTATTTCTATTTATTTCTGCTCTGATTTTTATTATTTCCTTCCTTCTACTGCTTTTGGGCTTTGTTTGTTCTTCTTTTTCTAGTTCCTTTAGGTGTACTGTTAGATTGTTTATTTGAGATTTTTTCTATTTGTTGAGGTAGGCCTGTATTCCTATAAACTTCTCTTTTAACACTGCCTTTGCAGTATCCCATAAATTTTGGCATGTCCTGTTTTCCATTTCATTTGTCTTTGGGGAAATTTTATTTCTCCTTTGATTTCTTCTTTGACCCGGTAGTTGTTCAGTGGCATTTTGTTTAATCTGGCTTTTCCAGTTTTCTTCTTGTAGTTGATTTCTAGTTTCATACCACTGTGGTCAGAAAAGATGCCTGGTATTATTTCAATCTTCTTAAATTTATTGAGACTTCTTTTGTGGCCTAATATGTGATCTTTTTTGGAGAATGTTCCATGTGCATTCGGAAAGAATGTGTATTCTGTGGTTTTTGGATGGAATGTTCTGTATATATCTACTAAGTCCATCTGGTCTAATGTGTCTTTTAAGGCCAGTATTTCCTTGTTGATCTTCTGTTTGTATGATCTATCCATTGGTATAAGTAGATTGTTAAAGTCCCCTACTATTATTGTGTAGTATCTATTTCTCCTTTTATGTCTGTTAATAATTGCTTTATATTTTTAGGTGCTTCTATGTTGGATGAATAGATATTTATAAGTGTTATATCCTCTTCTTCAGCTCTTCCTTTTATCACTGTGTAGTGCCTTCTTTGTCTCTTGTTATAGTTTTTGTTTTAAAGTCTATTTTTTCTGTATTTATTATACATTTCTCATTTGTGATTACTATGAGGTTCATATATAATTATGTAAATAGGAAAATAGATTAAGTTAATGATCTCTTAAGTATGGCCTCTTACTAAAAGCCCTACTCTTTTACTCCCCTGCCTCCACATCTTATGTTTTTGATGTCATATTTAACCTCTTTCTTTTGTGTGTGTACCCTTTAACTTATCATGGAAATAGATAATTTTAGTACTTTTGTATTTTGACTTGCATATTATCTTCATAAGTGGTTGATCTGCTACCTTTACTGTATATTTGTCTTTACCAGTGATTTTTTTTCTCTGATAATTTTCTTATTCCTATTTGTGGACTTTTGTTTCCACTTAAGTCCATTTAACATTTTTTATAAGGCAGGTTTATTGGTAATAAACTCCTTTAGGTGTTGCTTGTCTGGAAAACTCTTTATCTCTCCTTCCATTCTTAATGATAACTTTGCTGAGTAGAGTATTCTTGGCTGTAGATTTTCTCCTTTCAGTGCTGTGAATATATCATGCCAGTCTCATCTAGTCTGTAACGTTTCTGCTGAGATGTCAGCTGATAACCTCATGGGGTTTCCTTTGTATATAATTTCTTGCCTTTTTCTTGCAGCTTTTAGGATTCTCTCTTTATATTTAATTCTTGACATTTTAATTATAACTTGTCTTGGTGTAGGCCTCTTTGGGTTGATCTGGTTTAGTGTTCTCTGTGCTTCCTGTGCCTGGATGTCTGTTTCATTCCCTAGGTTAGGAAAATTTTCAGCTATTATTTCTTCAGATTGGTCCCCTGTCTCTTTTCTCTCTCTTCTCCTTCTAGAACAATTATAATATGGATTTTAGTATGCTTGATGTTGTCCCAGAGGTCCCTCAGACTGTCCTTATTCTTTTTAATTCTTTTTGTTTCCAGCTTGGGTGATTTCCTCTACACTTTCATCCAGCTCACTGATCTGTTCTTCTGTATTATCTACTCTGCTGTTGATTCCCTCTAATGAATTTTTCATTTCCATTGTTGTATTCTTCAGTTCTGATTGGTTCTTTATTATATTTTCCAATTCTTTGTTGAAGTTCTCACTGTGATCATCTATTCTTCTCCCAAGATCAATGAGCATCCTTATGACTATTAGTTTGCATTCTTTGTCAGGTAGATTGTTTATTTTTGTTTCTTTTAGTTCTTTTTCAGAGGATTTGTCCTGTTCCCTTATTTGGGACATATTCTTTTATCTCCTAATTTTGCCCATTTCTCTGTGCTTATATCTATGTATTAGGTAGATTAGCTATGTCTCCCAATCTTGGAGATGTGGCTTTATGTAAGAGATGCCTTATAAAGCCCCATAATGTGCCTCCCTTTCATCACTCATTCCAAATGTTTCAGGAGTGCCCCCTGTGTGGGCTACATGGGCTCTTCCATTGTGGCAGAGTTGTTCTTACTGCAGGTGCACAGGTAGGCTAAGCTGTCCCTGTAGCCAACTGGTTGTAAGGTTCAGCTGTGTGTGGCTGCTCTTGTCACTTTAGTCACTTTATTGGGTGGGGAGAACCCCAGTACAGTTGGCTGCAAGGTCTAATAGTACACACCTACTGCTGTTTTGCTGTTAAATGAGTCAGACCCGCAGTGTGGCTGGTTGCTACACTCAGGGCCTCACAATTGCTGTAGGCATATGGCCTGCAGGGCTGTTGTCAGCTCTCTCAGGAGTGCCCCTGGATGGGGCTGGCCCAGGCATGGCATCACACAATTGTTTCAGGTGTTAGAAGGTGGGACAGATCCCCTAAGTGGCTGTTTGAGAAGGTCAACTACACACATCTGTTGCAGTTGACAAGCCCTACCACCTGCAGGTCCACACACCCCATCAATGAAGTCCTGCAACATGCACATGCCCCACCCCACTGAAGCAGATCCACTCAGCCTGCTGCAGAGGTCCCACACACTCTGCCAATGCAGGCTTGCCCCTCACACACACCCTGCCCTGTGGAGGTGAAAGACACTTTATTTTAACTTTCATAGCTAATTTCAAGCATAAAGATGTGGGCAATTATTTTTGATAATGACATAGCATAAGAATTTACTGTGTACATCATTCAGCTGGTCCAATATGCATTCTGGGAGATTCCACAATAAAGGAAAATATGCACACTCAGGTGACTTACAACATTCAACATATTAAACAGCAAACTGGCCAGATGACATTTGCAATATATGAGCTCTGTTAAGCAACATTTGTTTCTTCTGGAAATTCACGAAGAGTTAAATCAATTCCTGCAAGGTAACTAAATTTGTCATAATACCAGAAAGCCATTACTTTAAACACACTGTTGCATTTTGCATGGACTTTTGAAATAATATCTTAAGTTCCTCCACAGTTTATTAAGTTCCTAAAATCAGTCTTAAAACTACCAATCAATAATTGTTTTGACAACTCTATATATCCACCCCTTGGTTTGAGATTTCTAAACACATACTTCAATAACTAGTGAATGGTTTGACTCTGATCCCAAGACTGTGAATTCCAACTCCATAGTGTTCATTTCAATCTCCACCCACTGCCTCGTCCCAACCACTCACTTAGTAAGAGGATGCCTTTTTCATTGGTTATGAAAGAAATGGAAACAGAAATAAAGATAAATTAAAGCAAACATAGTATACAGGAAAAAAATCTTTGCATATGGAGGCTTCAAGTTTCTGATATAAAATAATAACTAAAATTACAGCTAATTAACTTTTCAGTTTTAATATTTGAATCAATATTTATTCATTCAATCTAAATATACACACATTTAAATAGTTGTCCACATAGATTTAGTAGAATATATAATTATAATTTTGAAACATAATTTTGACACACACATATATATAAATTATTGATACAGTAATTTTTTTATTCTCATCTATATATAATTTTTCTTACCAATATATGTTTACTGGCTAACTATATTACCAACATTTTCTTACTGACGCAGTAATAATTTGTTCCAGTCAATAAGTGGGTGACCAGGTCTCATACATGAGCATTCAAGTTCTGTGGTGCCAACATTGTCTGTATCACGTGTACTCCTCCCTTGGAAATGCCCAGTTTTCATTCATTTTTAAGTCACGGGTGTTGTGGTACTCACACATTTTGATCCTCACAGAGGAGGTTCTGCCCAGGTGTTTCCTAAGAAGTTTTGAACTGTGTACTATTGAAACTTAGTGTTCCATTGAGGTGTCAGTCCTAAGCGTTACATAAAAATGATTAAAACACACTATCCTGCATGTTGTATCCTTCTCTTTTCTCTCTCATTTCCATGTTCTCATTCACCACATGGAATCCTGATTTTGTTTAGTTTTCCTGTTCCTGCTACAGTCGCGTTTTGTCACCCTCAGGCACCTTTGATTATCTTTGGTAAGTCATATTCTTACACACACACACATATTTGTGAGTCTCCATTCTCTCCCATATTGCTGCCAACTGGTACTCTCTCCTTCTCTCTCTCTCTCTTTTGACATTTGCTTTAGTTGCAGAGACCTGCACCACATATATACAAACAGCTCAAAATAGACAATAGTATCAGCGAAATCAGTGAAGGGCAATCATTAGTAAGACCAAAAAGAGGGGGAGGGAAGAAGTGGTGAGAAAAAATTACAACTGGAATGTTGGTTGACTAGGGTCTTTCAGCCCTCCAACTTACTTTGAAATGAAAACTGTCTTCATTCTTTCTCTGGGGGAATCTACTCTATGCCTATGTACGTACAGTGCTCAAATTTATATTAACTCGTAAACGTTCAATGAGAGGCTTAAGGAATAAAGGAGAGCTTGGCTGCCTTTCCACTTTTTACTTAATTACAATATCACCTAATTTTGTAGTATTTAAGCTGCACTCAATCATGACAATAATAAGCTTTCAAATTTCCTATTCGGCCTGTGCTTCAAATGAGGGTCCATTTCTACTGGACTTCATCTTTGCTCTTTATACCCACGTGTAATATGTAGAGTTCATTAAAATCAACTCTGGTTTGGAAATACTAAGACAAGTTTTTTCAAGAACAGTGCCAACTGGAGATAAATTCTGTACATGTAATAATGGAGAAATAAGGGGGTCATACATTCTTGAATATGTAAATGAGGGCAAATCACACATTGCATAAAGCACATATTCCTAACTCCTGGGGAGGCATATTACACATATTCAGGTATTTCACTGAAAATAAATTGTTTTGTAAAGCTATCAGAAAAATTGAAAATTCCGGGGTTACTTTTGCCTCAATAACTTTTATAATTCAAGGAACTAGAGGAAATGTACGTGTCATGTAAACAGAATGATACACAATCCTGTTCCCACTTCTTCAAAAGGTCAGCAAGCCAAAAGAACATCTCTGCTATAGACCATTCATTTGTGCAATGATATCATTTATTATATGAAACTTACAGGGACATTCATAGCATTTAATCACTTTAAAAGCGTCACTCCCACGCCCTCAGGCGCCCACAGCTCCTTGGAAATTCAGCCACAATCTGAGTTTCTTACATAGTCTTCTTGTCTGCCACTACTAATTTGTATTTTGTGAAAACCCTTACCATTTTAAAATCTGTTTTATTTTGCATTCTAAAGTGCAATCAAGTATGTGGGTGAGAATAGAGAAACACCTTGATGGGAAGCTGAAGCGAGAAAGCTGGAAATGACATTTTAAATTTTGTTGTTTGAAAACAGGATAACATAAAAATATAAAATCTGTCAAGAAAGAAATGTAGAATTAAATGTTTGGTAAATAGGTTTATATATATGATGACAAAGTAATACCCGGATATTTAAAAAACAGTCATTGTGTTGGTTGTTCCCCTTTGTGGCAATAACTGGCTTGACGCCCCCCTCGCCTTTTAAAATAGATGATTCCTTGCTTGATTCTGCTAGATTAGGGCAATATGCTGAAGTAGAGGCTGATGTTTTATGATGGGATAGGTTGGAAAAAATAATTGGTAGTTATTATTTGTATAAGAAATCTTAGTTGACTAACGTCTGTTTCCTTGACATGCTGATTCAGAGAAAAATATTTTGCTCCCAAGATTGTTTTCACAAAAAGATACCTTCCCATCATATGGCCTAAGATTTTATCTCCCTGCCAAAGTTTGCATGTTGAGACTGCTCTGATGTATCAGCTCATGTGTCAGGATCCAGACTGTTTTGACTTCGGCACCTTCTCCAAGTTGCAGGTTTCCCTCGCAATTCAGCAATGCTTGCACATCACATGCCTTTTCATCAGTCTGAAAAGAACCAGAGTGGCCCTAAGGTACAATTAATAAAGACACCTGGGATTAGTCTTTCCTTCTAGAGAGCTAAAGAATTTCCAGAATACATTTACCACATATTCCATGTAATATAGATTTAGAATTTGCTCCCTGTGATGCTTGAGAGACTTTTATGTTCCCAAACCAATTTTCCCCATTTTAGTTTGCTGTTGTGCAATATAGATTTTGTTTAAACACACGAACATGCACACAACACACACAATCTCTTTATTCACATTTAAAATATTGCATAAAGCTCCTGTTGATTTTGCAAAACATTTTTGAGATTATTTCATCCAGCTATTTCCAACCACTTCTAAGAGGGATCTGTGTTACATTTTCACATAAGGAATTCGCAGCTGTGAGAAACTAAGTGGTTTCCCAGAGTATCTTGGTAAATCTGAAACCCAACGCAGATTACTACTTCCTAGCGCGGCACCCTATAGTACACTTCCCCAGGAAGGAGATCTGTGGGACCATTTGGGGCACATTGAAAGAAAAGAGAGGTTGAATTTTAGCCAGAAACCAGCTTGCTCCAGGAGACATCGTTTTGCATATCCCTCGCTAATCATTTATGATTGTCCTCTCTGTGATTTAATTTTTCCCACTCCATATGACAAGGCCTGGTTACTGAATAAAAACATCTCTCAACCATCAAATAATTTGTTAGACTTAGAACTCCATGCATATACATATATACAAATGCATGCATATATTTATGTACAGACACACACATATATATAATTTTCTGTGTTGTCTCAGACTTGTAATGTATGTCATTGGTGTGTTATTGGAGATAATATTTGGTCTTGGTTTATCTGAGACTTTATAACAAACAGTAATATTTAGTGACATACAATTATACTTTAGCATCAATCTTATAAAAATAGTTTTACTGAACAGGTGAAGAACAGACCTAGTTTGAATCCTAATTTGGACACTTTCTACCCATACAGCAGGGTTAAGAATTTAAGTTTCTACTTCAGTGTGGGGAGAGAATATATCCACTTCACTTCTATAACTCACCGGAAGTAGTAAATGAAATTTTAGATATTCTGACAATGAAAACTCATTCTTTCATTTTTAAATTTCTTTTGATTTCAAACAACCCCGGTTCTAAAAATATATAAACAGTTTAAAATTCCAAGTCCTTTTAAGGCTGTTTATCCCACCCCTCCTCCTTCTTAAGATGGCATCTTGGAATAAAAGAAGGCTTATTCCCATGGCATAGGGCTCACCGTGAGATTGGGGTTGGCGGCTATCCCTGCTTCATCTGGTCCTTGGGCTGCCTTCTACTGGCTATGTGGAGGCTGGTATCACTGAGATACGGTTAGTCTGCTCCTATCCTAAGCACCCTACTAGTGTACATTGATGACTTCTGTCCTTCTCCTCTAGTCACAACCCTATAGCTGTCCCTTGCTTTGGACTCATTCCCACTGAAGCCTGAGGAACTCTGTATGTTCCTGAACCATGACTGGCACTCCAATTTGGTCCCAAAAGTAGCCAGGTCAGTCGCCTTAATGACAAAGTTACTTTGCCCCCACAGTAGTAACCAGACATACAGCTGCTTTTCTTGCATTCTCTTCTAGAAAGTATCAGAATTTCTGGGTCCCTTCCAGAGCATATGGCTGCAGAAGACAGCTTAGAAATGCCAACCCAGGCTCATCCATTCCTTCTCAGTTGCTTCACTATCATCTCTATATTGGCACATGACACTCCCAATGACAATCTCTTCCCAGGTGGTCAAATAATGGACAAGGCTGAAATATCTTTGCTTTCATATTTTTTCTCAATCTATCCAATGAGCTTTCCCATTCTAAGAATACAGTTCAGAAAGAGGCATTCCAGACATAGAGTCTGTATCTCTGATTCTCTTTACTTTGTCACATGCCTTGGTGGGCAGAAAGTGCAAGCTTCGCATTTCCTATTGCTGTTGAGTATAATGTCAACATATATATACAGATATATATATATAAGATATATAATATTATACATATTTTTTTCCATTCTTTAGTTGGCCTGTTGTTTTCTTTACATGACATATAAAAAATATAAATATTTGTGTACAGAATATACAGAGAGCTCTGACAACTCAATAGTAAGTCAAATTACCCAAGAATCACTGTCAAGCTCCTTATGACTACAAGTTTAAGGAGATTTATATTGCCTGAATGCTTATAAGTAAATATGTTGTAGTAGATTACGATCACCTCATTAATCCCCTCTGTTTCCATAAACTATGCAATTTACAAACCAAGCAAAGCTAATCAAAGTGAGTCTCACAATGACTGGGTTATAGAGAATTGAGACCAATGTCTCCACTTTTTCATTTAGAAATGAAACTTCACAATTTAACATACTTCCATCACGTGGCATAGATGTGTGCTAGAACAAAAGGGGATGGGGTTTAATTTTTCTATGACATATAGCTTAAAATTTTATCACTCAATCGAAACCGTATCCCATAATGGATAAGAATTTTACAAGTATAGCAGATTAGGGGATTTTTGAGATGCTTCTGCTCAGTCTCATACAAGCACTGACTCCATGAGCTTCTTACCCACACTGTGCAGGTTTAGCACCCTCTCCCCTCCAACACACACACCTTTTAGCAGGAGATATAAAGGTGCTAAGCTCTTGAAAAAAGACTTTGTTGACAAGGCATATTTTAGATGAGGTTGCTTGAAATCTTGAAACACACAGGTGCATTATCTGTTGAAAGACCCAGGGGTGATATGGAAGCTGTTGCCTGTAGGCAGCTTGCTTTGAATGGCAACGAAAGGAGTACTAACGGAGTTCCAGAACCATAATGATATGGATGTGATTTTCCTGTGTTAGACCACATCAGTTCTACTTACTACTTAGCTCAGCCAAAGCTAATCCAGTCTGTGAGGGCAGAACATTCTAGGTCTTCTTCCAGACCGCTTTCTTTTTTATAACGCTTCAAATAGGGGGATACAGCACATAGCCACTAGAGGACAGCAGAGAGCCAAGAGCAGATGCTGAGGTGGCTGGACACCACCCGTGTGTTGACACATTTGGAACAGCAGTTGATGCAGAAGAATCTGTGGCCGGTTATCTCACCCCTGAGCCAGGCTCCCACGTAAATGGAGAAAAGAAAAATATTTAAGTACTATCCACAAAAGAGGTTTAGGATGTAATTCTCAGGTGTATCATGATGCTTGAGATAACAAACGGGACAAGCAACACAGAAAAACGGAAATAATAAAGGCTGGGGAAGCAGACAAATGTTGATCTACTTAATAAACGTTTCTCGAATGCCTACTCTATACCATATACTCAGCTAGACTTTGTAAATAGAAAGACATAATAAAGTCCAAGGAAGAGAATTGGTATAATAAAAAGAATGTTTAAGGCAAATCCTCATGGATGTAAACACATGGTCTATATATAATTTTAGTTATAAATTGGACAGAGTAGAATTTTAGGCCTTCTGGTAATGTATTGATCACAGTGATATTATTTAACAAAAAATAGGAAGAATAGAGAGAAAAAATGAGAATTAAGTGGAAAGTGGTAAAATGTAATCAAAGATAAAGAAACAGAATGTTATCAAGAAGCATGCCTGAAGTAGTACTATAAAATGCATCCAAGACATAAGAAGGAGAGTAAGGACAGTAAAACAAACAAATAAGTAAGAAAGTTCTGAGTTTATCTATAACATTAGTGGTAACCTGGAAAATTGAATCAGTAAGTTGGAGAGGGCAAAAACAAGAGTATTTTTCTTTTTAAATTGGAAGTGGGAGGTAAAGGAAGTGAAAGTGATAGGTAAAGACTGCTCTTTCACAAGTTTGAAATTAAAAGAAAGAAGAGAAATAAGATCATAGAGGGGGTAACATGTTTAGAAGGGAAAGAGAAAATTTATGAAACTTGGATCTAGTCATTAGTAAGATGTGTGGTAAATGCTGCAAAAAATTGAACTTGAGTTTGTGTTTAAAAAAAAAACCATGGCTAAAACGAAAACCAAAACAGAAACACAAATAAAGTTCTTTGTGTTTGGAGTGTGGGGAGGAAAAATAATTTCCCTCTACCCTTCTAGGTTCTTGACTGAGATCTGCCTGTAACAGACAGATTAACAGGAGAAAAGCAAACAGAAGTGTTACTGCACAAAGGGCAAAATCTGCTTGCCGTGAGACAAAAGCCAATCCATGAAGAAGCAAGATGGTGTCAAAGAAAGGGCATTTTATTAAGCCACAAGCTAGCAAATTGGAAGATGGTGGACTAGCATCCTGTAGAATAGATGTCAACCTTGCGTTGAGCTGGTATCAGAAGTTTAATAACATGTATACCTCCCGTACTCATGTGAGAGACTCAGGAAAACTGAGCCCAAGCCACCACCTTAAATACCATCTCCAGTTAAAGACAAAAGAAGAAGGTGGTGAGGGGATGGGGGCAGTTGTGAGAGGTTAGCAGGAAAAACACAATAAACAAGAAGAAGGTTGTTATGCAGATTTACTTTTGCCTTCTCCATTCACAACAATTTCTAGAGATTTAGAGTCATCCTTCTCTTCCAGACAAAGAGAGGGAGACACAGTCACAAACAGAGATTTCCATTATAGATGTAAATGTCTTTTCAAAAGGATAATTTCTACTCAGCATTCGGAGCTTTTCCTATGTCTACTCTTTCTTAAAAATCATCAGCCTAAAATAATCCTTATGCCAAAAGGCATAGTTTGGAGTAGCAAATTCTGCTCCCCTTCAGGAACCCCAAATAACACATTGGAAACTTGTGCTAAAATCATCCTCATAGAATCATTTTTTAATGAAGGCCTTATAGTACTTTCAGTGTCTTACTGGACAGAGTCCAAAATAACCCACATTATACAGAGTTCAGACTGTTTTAGTTTATGATCATGACAAAAGTTTCATGTACTAATTATGTTTGGTGAGTTGGATGTAGCCCAAGTAAGAAATGTGTTTGTAGAGTGCATTGGGTTCGTTTCATTAGTATGCTAGGGGACCTTTATAATAATGATATATTGCATTCTATACAAATGTTTTCTCCACAGAGCTCTGAGCACTATAACTGTCTTTGAAAGTTCTGCATATGTATTAACACCTGCAATACTCTTGAGGACAGAAGGTGGTAGATATTATTTATTTTCTTTTTTCCTGGTGAAAGTATAAAGAGGCAATGTAATGTGTTTATAGAGACAGCAGGACAGTACTTGATTAGCTCAACCTTTATTTATGAGACCTAATTTATCAATGTTCCTAGTGTCTGCAGGAAGCATGATAACAGCCTGAAGAGCTGCCACATCTACTGAATGTGTGGCAAGCTATGGGGAAATAAAGATCACGCGTTCATGACTTCTATAACACAAGCCTACATCATAGGAATAATCTTATGAGGTCCGTGTTGATCAAATAAAGAAAGCGAAAAACTGGAGTATTTACACAAGCATGATAATGCACCAGTTTTCATGCATATCTTTCTAGACTTTGTAAATAGATATAATGAAAGTCTAAGGAAGGCTTTGAACAAAGAACTGGTATAAAAAGGAATATATGAGACAAATTCTCATGGATGTAAAGACATGGCTCTACGTAATTTTGTCCTGATTTGGACATGATAGAAGATTAAGCCCACATGTGTTGGTTTATTCCCAGGAGCATAGTGGGGAAGGTATAAAAAGACAATATAGTGATCCAATGGATTTGGCAACTCTTATTTTTCCCATTGGTATAAACGCTTATGTCAGGAAAAATATTAAACATATAGATTATATTATAGATTTGGAAAATAGAATCATATATCAAGAACTGAATTTCATACACTTGGCAAATCAAGTAGGTATTTACGGTTAATTGTTCCAAAGTAGCTTCAATGGCAGTGTTGCTGAACCAGGTTCATTTTTGCCCGTTGCTTGGAAAACCAAATACCAAGTCAACGAGATTGTAGGAGAGAGAGGGTTTTAATCACAAGAGAGCCAAATGAGGAAACAGGAGAACGAGTCTCAAATCCACCTCCCCAAAAATGGGGACTCAGGGATATTTATGAGGTAGAGGGGCAAAATGGTCTGAAATGTGGAGATGGATGGTTGGAGGTGAGGGGAAGTAAGGTAATTGATGATCTGAGCAAGCGTAGTCAGACTTCAGACCTCTTCATAGGACACATGCTCACAAAATGGTGGCATTACCATGATCTGAGGGTGGAGTTTTTAGCCTCTTGACTTCAAAAAGTCACTTATCAGGCATCTGCTTGGGCCCAGTTAATGGGTTGGTGGCCTCAACTGACCTGAACTAGACAAGGGGTCCTAATTCCTGAAAAATGGCTCAAACACCTATTACTATGGTGATCCAGGTACCAGGGAGATGTTATCTATTGGAACCTAGTGGGAGTCAGGTAGTATATTGCCTAAGCAGTGCAGTTAACAATGGGCAGGTGAACAGCTAAAAGCTATAATCAGTAATTGCAAAAAAGAAAAAAAATCTAATCATCAATGGCTAACTGTTACCAGTTTCAGCAAGAAAGTCTCAGTGTCTTATGTAATCCACTGAAGCCTAGACTTTCAAGAATTTCTTTTATGAGGAAAAAAATCCATCAGCCTTCATTTTAAGTAATGCTTTTTAATCAAGTTTTGGAGTTCAATGAGGATATAGCCATCCTTATTATAAAATCTATTTTGTATTAGTATTTAAATATTGTATTACAATATTCAGTCTTCTTTTGGACAATTCATTAACTTTTCTCTTAAAATCAGCTTTCCATTCTTTGACCATTTTGTCAGTTCATTCTCCATAAAGTTACACATATCTATTTCCATAACAGAGGCAATGATGAAAAAAGAGATGGTAACCATTAAGCTTTAAATAAAAGCAATGCTTGTGAAATAAAGGAGAGTTTTAAAAATCAAACTGAGCTATCCAAAAGAGAAATAAGCCTATTCCATGTTAGAAAACTACTATCGTTTTATCACAAACATCCTGGTGTTTGGGCTGTCCCAGTGGCACAGCAGTCAAGTTCGCACGTTCCGCTTTGGCGGCTCAGGTTTCCACTGGTTCGGATCCCAGGTGCAGACATATGTACATGTCAAGTCATGCTGTGGCAGGCATCCCATATATAAAGTAGAAGAAGATGGGCATGGATGTTAGCTCAGGGCCAGTCTTCCTCAGCAAAAAAGAGGAGGATTGGCAGTGGATGTTAGCTAAGGCTAATCTTCCTCAAAAAAAGTGAACAAACAAAGCAAATATCTTGGCGTTACTCCAAACATGGGATAAAACCATCAACCATCTTTGTGTGTTCCAGTATTCAACACTACTGTGCTTTAGGCTTTGATCTGATTCAATAATGGCTTCCCTAAGAGTATGAAATTGTGCTGAAAGTCTCTAAATCACTTTTAAAAAATCAAATAATTAATATAAAACGTTATTAATCAGAGCCCATACCACCAATTAAACTTTCTTGGAAACACATATGGCAAATTATATGAAGCGTGGCCATTGAAACAGTGATGTTGACTGTCAGAATGGTCAAAATCATTGAGCAGGCTGGCAAATAGGACTATCAAGATCTTTACAAAAGATCTCTGCAATTGGAATTCCGACTTTATTGAGGCAGTTTATCTGTTGACTAACTGAATGAACAAACGGTTATTTGTAGATACTTTAACCAGACTCAATGCTGATTCTTTAGACAAAGAAGAGTTCAATCATTCCTGGAAGCAAAGCACACTATAGCCAACCAAATAGCAAAAGTGTTTATTCAACGTATCTTTGCATTAGTAAAAACATTTGCATTTTATATAAAGAGATTTCAAAGAAAAAAATCATACGTTCAGAGGAGAGACTATTTACTGTCTGTTAATGAGATACATTTTGATTGAAATGTTTTTCAAAGGTTCATCTGAATTAAAACCTTAATTTACTAAAGTCTCCATCAATGTGATAACTACAAATACAGAGTTTTTAATTTTGGATCTGATAAAATCAGGCACTTTTACTTAGGAAATTATTACTGTGAATGAGAAACTACAAATGGGCAGGTGGCTTGATGATATTTATCTATCAACCTATTTAAAAATTTTTAATATAATTTTTTTAAAAAGCACATCTGAGGGACCAGGCCGGTGGCATAGAGGTTGAGTTCGCACCTTCTGCTTTGGCGGGCCAGGGTTCGCCAGTTCAGATCCCAGGTGCGGACCTACACACTGCTTGTCAAGCCATGCTGTAGTAGGCATCCCACATATAAAGTAGAGGATGATGGGCACGGATGTTAGCTCAGGGCCAGTCTTCCTCAGCAAAGAAGAGGAGGATTGGCAGCAGATCTTAGCTGAGGGCTAACCTTCCTCAAAAAAAGATAATAATTAAATAAATAACACACTTGAAAAATCATCTAGCTCACCAAGAAGTTAATTTATAAATTATTCTTTTTGTGTAATAATTAGGAAATAGGATATTTAGTCATAAGAAGAACATCATTGGTATGAAATACATTCTAGCATAAAATACTGTTGGTTATTAAATATCCATTTACGAATGCATGTATTTATTTATTCCCAGGAGCTCAGAAATAAGAAAAGGTAATAAAATGACTAAATGGATTTGGTAACTCTCGTTTTTCCCATCAGTCTAAGTGCTTAATTATCTTATTCATCCATAAAATTTCTTCTTTCAAATATCCTGTGGTAAACATTGTGTCAGGTTCTAAAAACAACTTCTCCCAGATTCTTCAGGGAAAAGGGCACAACAGGTATCTTGCAGATGCTATCTCCATGGCAGGTTTCTTGTCTGTATACCCATCAATAAAATCCAGACAACGATCCCAGCCCTTTGCTCTTACATGATCTTAAACTCCGCTTTGCAAGCAAAATGGTGGCCTGGATCGGCAATAAATGCAGTGAAATCAGGTGATCACTGTTGCAGGGGCATTTAGATGGGTATTGAAAGCTGCTGTCTCTATTTTGACAGTTGAACTATTGATGGGAATGACTCAAGTCAGTGTAACTCCCTGTACTTCAGTGTAATGGGTACATTTATATAAACAGCAACATTGGAATGGCAAGGAAAATGTCGTCTGTGGATCATCTGATTCAAAATGTCCCTCTCTAGACTGAAAGGAATCATTCCATTTTAATTACTGCCTCTTCAAATTCCATGTTTCTTTTCTCCAAGCGCCTTTTCTACTTACATGTTCAGTCAACTTTGAAGAATAGCCACTGAATTTCTTTCTGTAACCTGAGTAAATTAAACTAATCATTTAAAAGAGAAATCTAGTTCTCAAGTCCGGTGATATAATTGGAGGCTCATATCCAGCAAAAAGAAGTATTGCATGAAGTGCTGTCCTTTCCCAGGCATGTGATGAAGTCCATCTCACAGGAAATATGTGCCTTTTCTTAAAGTGCAAACTTATTTTCTTCTTTCTTGGTCTACAATTTTTTTTTTTTAAAGATTTTATTTTTTCCTTTTTCTCCCCAAAGCCCCCCCGGTACATAGCTGTATATTCTTCGTTGTGGGTCCTTTTAGTTGTGGTATGTGGGACACTGCCTCAGCGTGGTTTGGTGAGCAGTGGCCATGTCCACGCCCAGGATTTGAACCAACGAAACACAGGGCCACCTGCAGTGGAGTGCGCGAACTTAACCACTCGGCCACGGGGCCAGCCCCTCTTGGTCTACAATTTTAACAGTGATCAGACTCTTCATTCATGCCCTCTTTTCATTCGTCAGATATTTACTGAATACCTACAGTGTGGCAGGAGCTGGTGACACAGGAATGAAAAAATAGATAAATGACAAATTTCTCTGCTCCGATGGAAATTTAATTGTAGTAAAGGAACAATGGTCATAAATGTAATAAATAATTAAATTATTTAATAAATTAAATTAATTTATTAAATAAATTATATATAGTGTGTTAGGAGGCGCTAAGTGCTTATGTAACAAAGCAGAATGGAGAATACCTGGATAGAATGGGAGTCGCAGCATTTTGGTTTTTTTGGTTGTTTCGGTTTGGGGTTTTGTTTATTTTATTTTATTTTATTGAGGTCCTAATGATTTATAACACTGTGAAATTTCAGTTGTACATTATTACTTATCCATCACCATATGTCTATGCCCCTTGTGCCCACCCCCAAACCCCCTTCCCCTCTGGTAACCACTAAACTCTTCTCTTTGTCCGTGTGGTAGTTTATCTTCCACATATGAGTGAAATTATACAATGTTTGTCTTTCTCTGTCTGGCTTATTTTGCTTAACATCATACCCTTAAGGTTCATCCATGTTGTTGCAAATGGGACAATTTTGTCTTTTTTATGGTTGAGTAGTATTCCATTGTTTATATACACCACATCTTCTCTATCCAGTCATCAGTTTTTGGGCATTTGGGTTGCTTCCACGTCTTGGCTATTGTGAACAATTCTGCAATGAACATAGGGGTGCATAAGTCTCTCTGAATTGTTGATTTCAAGTTCTTTGGATAAATATCCACTAGTGGGATGGCTGAGTCTTATGGTATTTCTATCTTTAATTTTTTGAGAAATCTCCATACTGTTTTCCATGGTGGCTACACCAGTTTGCATTCCCACCAGTAGTGTATGAGGGTTCCCTTTTCTCCACATATTCTCCAACATATGTTCTTTTTTGTCTCAGTGATTATAGCCATTCTAACTGATATAAGGTGATATCTCAATGTAGTTTTGATTTGCATTTCCCTGATGATTAGTGATATTGAACATCTTTTCATGTGCCTATTGGCCCATTTTTTGATCAGGTCGCTTGTTTTTTTTGATATTGAATTGTGTGAGTTCTTTATATATTTTGGAGATTAACTCCTTGTTGGATATATGGTATGCAAATATTTTCTCCCAGTTGGTGGGTTGTCTTTTTGTTTTGTTCCTGTTTCCTTTGCCTAGTAGAAGCTCTTTAGTCCCACTTGTTTATTTTTTTCTTTTGTTTCCCTTGCCCAAGTAGACATGGTATTCGAAAAGATCCTTCTAAGACCTATGTCAAAGAGCATACTGCCCATATGTTCTTCTAGGAGTTTAATGGTTTCAGTTCTTACATTCAAGTCTTTAATCCATTTTGAGTTAATTTTTATCTATGGCAAAACATAATGGTCTACTTTCATTCTTTTGCATGTGGCTGTCCAGTTTTCCTAACACCGTTTATTGAAAATGCTTTCCTTTCTCCATTGTGTGTTCTTAGCTTCTTTATTGAAGGTTAGCTCTTCATAGATGTGTGGTTTTATTTCTGAGCTTTCAATTGTATTTCATTGATCTGTGTATCTGTTTTTCTGCCAGTACCATGCTGTTCTGATTTCTATAGCTGTGTAATGTATTTTGAAGTCAGGGATTGTAATGCCTCCAGCTTTATTCTTTTTTCTCAGGATTGCTTTAGTTATTGGGGTCTTTTATTGCCCCATGTGAATGTTAGGATTCTTTGTTCTATTTCTGTGAAGAATGTCATTGGGATTCTGATTGGGATTGCATTGAATCTGTAGATTGCTTTAGGTAGCATGGACATTTTAACTATGTTTATTCTTCCAATTCATGAGCATGAAGTATCCTTCCATTTCCTTGTATCTTCTTTAATTTCTTTCAATAATGTCTTATTGTTTTCATTGTATAGGTCTTTCACCTCCTTGGTTAAATTTATTCCTAGAAATTTTATTCTTTTTGCTGTGATTGTGAATGGGATTATATTCTTGAGTTCTCTTTCTGTTAGTTCGTTGTTAGAGTATAGAAATGCACCTGATTTTTGTAAGTTGAGTTTGTACCCTGCAAATTTGCTATAGTTGTTGATTATTTCTAATGTTTTCCAATGGATTCTTTAGGGTTTTCTATATACATAAAATCATGTAGGTTGCAAACAGCAAGAGTTTCACTTCTTCATTGCCAATTTAGATACCTTTTATTCCTTTCTCTTGCCTAATTGCTCTGGCCCAAGCCTCCAGTACTGTGTTGAACAAGAGTGGTGAGAGTGGGCACCCTTGTCCTGTTCCTGTTCTCAGAGGGGTGGCTTTCATTTTTTCCCCATTAAGTTTGTTGTTGGCTGTGGGTTTGCCATACATGGCGTTTATTATGTTGATGTACTTTCCCTCTATAACCATTTTATTGAGAGTTTTTATCACAAATGGATGTTGGATCTTGTCAAGTGCCTTCTCTGTATCTACTGAGATGATCATGTGTTTTTTATTCCTCATTTTGTTTATGTGGTGTATCACGTTGATTGATTTGCAGATGTTGAACCATTCCTGCGTCCCTGGTATAAAACCCACTTGATCATGGTGTGTGATCCTTTTAATGTATTGCCGTATTCGGTTTGCCAATATTTTGCTGAGGAATTTTGCATCTATGTTCATCAGTGATCTTTGCCTCTAATTTTTCTTCTCTGTGTTATCCTTGTCTGGCTTTGGGATCAGGGTGATGTTGGCCTCTCAAAATGTGTTAGGAAGAATTCTGTCTTCAATTTTTTGGAATAGTTTGAGAAGGATAGGTATTAAACCTTATTTTTTCGTTTGGTAGAATTTTCCAGAGAAGCCATCTGGTCCTGGACTTTTATTTTGGAGGAAGTTTTTGATCACTGTTTCAATCTATTTACTTGTGATTGGTCTATTCAGATTCTCTATTTCTTCTTCATTCAGTTTTGGGAAGCTGCATGGGTCTAAGAATTTTTTCATTTCTTCTAGATGGTCCAATTTGTTGGCATATAGTTTTTCATAATATTCTCTTATAATCCTTTGTATCCATTGGAATTTCTCCACTTTCATTTCTAATTTTGTTTATTTGAGGTTTCACTCTTTTATTCTTAGCATATCTGGCTAAGGGTTCGTCAATTTTGTTTATCTTCTCAAAGAACACACGCATGCACTGACACTCTGGTGGGGCTCCTTGCTCTGACTGACTGGCTAAGCTGGTGTGCCAGGTTAGGAGAGTGGCACTTTCTTTTGTGTGCACTATCCCAGGGGTGCTCCTCCTCTGCCCTCACTCTCTGTCCTCCTGGGCTGCTCAGCTTGGTGAATACACCCCTACAATTGCTTATGCTCCTTGGTGTGGAGCTTTCCCATGGGCTGGGAGGCAACTGGGACAACGAAGGCATTCCCGCGGAGGATGGCCCATCCCCCTCTCCTCTCAGAGCTGATGGTCCTGTACCCTAAGTCGCTGCCATTGGGGGAGGGAGAGGAGATGCCCTTACATCCTTCCACTGTCTCCCAGAGGGTCCAGCACCTCCACCTTCACGTGTATGGCTGTGTGGGTCTCTCAGGCGTCTGTTGTGCTGTGTGAATGTCTCTGTTGGTTTATGAGTTTCCCTTTGTCTATCTTAGGGGGGAGAGTCTAAGGGAAGAGCTCGTTTTCCCATGATGCTGATGTCACCTATTTGGGGAGTCGTAGTTTTACATATGATGGTCAGGGTGCACCTCACTGAGGTTATATTTGAGTAAAGACTTGAAGGAGGTGAAGGAATGCCTCATGTAAATATTTGGTGGGAGGAGACGGGGAAGCATTCCAGGAATAGGGAAGAGCCAGTGCAAATATTCTGAGATAGGAGCATCCTGGCATAGCTGAAATTTTTTCCATCTGTAACGGTCTTTTAGGAGTTTTGCACCATTCAGGCCATTGGTCCAAATTTGTGTGTGTGTGTGTGTGTGCTGAAGATTAGCCCTGAGCTAATATCCATTGCCAATCCTCTTCTTTTTACTGAAGATGATTGGCCCTGAGCTAACATCTGTGCCAATCTTCCTCTATTTTGTCTGTGGAACACTTGCTGCAGCATGGCTTGATGAGTGGTGCATAGGTCCACACCCGGGATCTGAACCCACAAACCGGGGGCTGCTGAAGAGGAGCACGCAAACTTAACCACTATGTCACTGGCCTGGCTCCAGTTCAAATATTATTCTTTGGCAAAACCCACAATAAAAGTAAATCTTAAGTTTTCAACTCTCCCAGAGTTCTTAGGCATTGTGGCTCAGCATGTTCCTCTTCAGAAATCATGCTTTCACATTAGGAGGTCAGATTAGTGAGCTAAGATCCCTCCTTGAGATTACACTGGGATGTGAATGCTGCATAATGTTGCATTGGTCTGCTTTTAAATTAAAATATGCATATAAGTAATAACAGTTTTAAAATATTTGGATCTTCCAATTTTTTTCTCAGTTCTTTGAAATATATTATAAAGGAGGTTTTGCACTTTTCCCGTAGTTTTAACATTAATAATATTAATTGCCAGCATTCATGGAGCACTGACTGTTTTCCAGGCATTGTTCTAAGGGTTTTACACACGTAAAATTATTTAGTGCTTATAAAAACCCAAACCCAATAAGATAGGTAAAGTTTTCTCCATCCTATGTTTAACACAATTATTATCTTTATTTTACACATTTTTTAATATCTGTATTCTTAATGAACTTCATTAAGGTATATTTTACATACAATCATTTTCACCAATTTTAGGTGTATGATTCAATGTTTTAATTAATGTATACAGTTGCATGACTGCCACTGCAATCAGGATTAGAAAATTTATTTCACCACAAGTTCCCTCCTGCCTCTTACCAGCCAATCCTCTCCCCCAAACTCACCGCTCCCAGAAAACAGTGATTTGCTTTGTCTCATTATGATTTTGACTTTATAGAATTTAATATAAATACAATAATAAAGTCTTCGGCGTCTGGCTTCCTTCATTTAGCAAAAGGTTTTGCGATTCCTCGATGTTGTTGCCTGTGTCATCTCATCATTGCTTTACTGCTGAGTGGCATTCCATTCTAGAGATGTACTACCTTCTGTTTAATAACTCACAAGTTGATGGACATTTGTGTCGCTTCCAGTTCTTGGCTATTGCGGAAAAATATGTGCCATAAATATTTGTACACAGTCTTCATGGAGACATATGTCTTGTTTTCTTTTGGTAAATGTGTAGGAGTAGAATGATATTAATAAATATAGGACCATTCAGGTTATGTATATATGTATCCTTGAATGAGATTTAGCAGCTTATGTCTTGTGTTGAATTTGTCCATTTCATTCTGATATTAGCTATTCCTGATGTAAGTAATTTGTGTCTTTCTGTCATTATCTTTCCAATGAGTTTGCCTAGAGGTTCCTGAATTTTATTGAACTGTACAAAAAAACCTATTTCGTTGACTTTCTCTTCTTTTTCTTTTCTATGTCATTAATTCCTACACTTATCTTTGTTACTTCATATTTTCTTTGGGTTTTATTTTGTTTTATTCTACTAATTCTCTAACCTGAGAATTTGGTTATTGATTTAAAACAGTTATTCTTTTATAATATAAGCATTCAATAGTGTTATGGACTGAATCGTGTTCTAATATTCATATGTTGAAGCCCTAATCTCAAAATGTGACTGTATTTAGATTGAGGACCTTTAAAGAGTTAATTATGTTAAAATAAATGGATCAAGATGAGCCCTAGTTGAATCTGACTGGGTAGGTCCAGCAGTATAACATCTCGTAGGAGTGGAGATCTTTGCCTTGCTTCCTTTCAGTCTTTCATCACTAAGTATTTTGTTAGCTATAGGCTTTTTATAGATGCCACATATCAGATTAAGGCAGTATCCTTCCATTTCTAGTTTCCTAAAACTTTGTGTCATAAACAGATGCTGAATTTCCTCAATTTTCTCAATCGTTTTTCTTCTTTAGTCTGTTATTTATTCTGATTGGCTTGTTGAATCAACTTTGCATCTCTGGGATACACTCCATTTGGTGATATATATAACTTAAAGGGTTTTTGCCTTTATGATTATGAGTGATATTGACCTGTGGTTTTCTTTTCTCATAGTATCTATTCTGATTTCAGTATCAGGTAATCTTTCTTCCTTAAAATTAGTTGATATATGTTCAGTCCTCTTCCATCTTCCTGAAGAGATTGTGCAGAATTGGTGTTATCTTTTCCTTAAACGTTTGGTAGAATTCCCCAGAGAGGCCAGATAGATCTGTAGTTTTGTTTGTTGCAATGGTTTAAACTATGAATTCAATTTCTTTAACAGGAATAAACTATTCAGGTTATCTGTTTCTTCTTGAGTGAGCTTTTGGTCGTTAGTATCTTTCAAAAAATTTGATCGTTTCGTCTAAGTTGTCAAGTCTTTGGGCAGAGAGTTATTTGTAGTATTTCCTTATTTTTTTGTAATACCTCCAATGGCTATAGTTTTGTCATCTCTTACGTTCCTAATATTTGTAATTTGCGTCTTTTTTTCTGTTTTCACATTCCCTAGACTAGAATTTATTAATTCTATTAATATTTTCAAGGAATCAGCTTTTAGTTTCATTATTTTTGTCTATTGTTTTTCTGTTTTCAATTTTAGAATTTTTTATTTTTACCTTTTCTTAATTATTTCCTGTCTTCTATTTGCAATTGGTATGATTCCCCTTTTGCCTGCTGCTCCCAAGTATTCTACACTCTCATACTAGTGCATACTCAACCTTCAACAATTTCTTCAAAATTTTTATCGACTTCTTCTTACCCATCTGGTGGATGGGTGCGCAGTGTCTTTCCTCCTGTTCTCTGCAACAGTTGAGTGACTGTGTCCTGTCTCCTCGAAGGGACCTGTCTTTCCTTAGATTGCATCCTACTTGGTGATTGCCATGCAACTTTAGTCATCTGATGGGTTCAAGAGAGTTATGATTTGGTAGTATTTCTGGCTTTTTTCTTTTTGTTAATATGAGACTGATGCCCACTTCAGCTTTCTATATATTGGGCAAAAGCACAACCCTACCTGCCCCCTATTGTTACAATTTGCCTAATGTATTTTTACATCATTTTTTCATATTCTGCTACTTGTTTTTTCTTAAGTGTGTCTCTTATAGAGAGTATACATTGAATTTCATGGTTTGTGTGTTGAGAGCCTATGTTTTCTATTCATAGAACATAAACATTATGTTTTTCCTGCTTCATTAACAATATTATTATCTAGGATGATTTATTTCCTTTTGAAAAAAACTTCATTTCTTCCATTTTGAATGCATTAACATTTTCAAAATTGCATTTTCTATTTTTGTAGCAATCAACACAAAATATTTTTACATTATTTGCATATTTTTTCATTAAAAGTTTAAACTAATATAAAATTTGAAGCTTTAGGGTTTGTTTCAGAAATTCCTCAAAATTTTTTGTAACCTAGTGATTTTATTAATTTATTCAATTAAATAATGGATGAACTTGTCATAGCTTGTGTTTATTGATTTGAGATTTTAAGTATAGACAACAGAAGCTACTGTAGCTATTTGAATCACAATGGGATTTTTTAAGTGTTTGAATTAGGACAGAGACTTAATTAGAGGGATACAGAAACTGACTCTAGAATAAGCTTCCAGAAGTGATGTCACAAAATTGGGCTGCCAGTGAGGCTGCTCCATCACCACGATCAGGAAGCTGGAGAATCCGCTTCTGGGTACAGAGTCATATCATCTCAGATCAGCTTGACCAGCAAAATAGAGGCCTTAATCCTGTCTCTGTCCCCACGTAATTCAACCCTGAACTAACGACTTGTGGAGATGAATCTGAATGTCAGACTAAATCACGACCAGAACTCTGGTTTTAGGGAGTCAGAAATTTAGTTTTTAATTTCACTTTTCTAGCTTCTACTAACAATAAAAGCGTGTCAAATGATAGTTGGAATACGTATTCAGCAAACCTGTCTCGTGGATCTGTCTCAAAAAAACGTAAATTAAGAAATTTGCCTTCTTGGTAACAAAAATGAAATTTTAGCACACTAAAGAAGCATGCGAATAAACAATTCCATTTTCTATCCTCTCTTGATGGTAGTTGTGGCCAAGTGCCTGAGTTCTAGCCAATGGAATGCATGAGAAAATGTTGTACATACTTTCAGGATGACTGGTTAAAAGGAATTGCCCATATAGAAGGGCCCTCTTGTTTTTTTCTGTGTTTCTTCCCTTTATTGGTCCACAACATAAATGGATGCCTGAGGCTACAGTAGCCATGCAGTAACCCTGCACTCCTGGAGGATGGCAGAGCAGAAAGAATTGAACATGATTTTCATTGACACCATGGAGTCTTCATGCCAAGCCCTTGACTTCTTACTTCTGGACTTCTTTATTTTAAAAAGAAATAGCATCATCTGGTTTCAGTCACCTCAATTTGGGGATTTTCACTTATATGAGTCTGTGTTCACCCCTTAGTAATATGGCCATCTTGAGCCAACCTTTTAAAACATTTTTGATAAGGCAAAAATATGTGTAAATGTCTCCCTATTTTCATCATTCCAAATTAGGAATAATAGTGGGATTTGGGGCGAATTTTGTTCACTTTCTGAAAAACATTTTTTCACAGGAGGCAGATTTGTCGGTTAGTCTTAGACATCTTCTTCAATTGGCTCATTCGATACTTAGAGCAATTCCCTCTATTTCCAACTAGCTTCCAGTGCTAATATAATGGTTTTCCTTTTTAAAAATGTTGATTATTTCAATGAACTTTTAGTAGGATTGCTACCTTACCATGAATTTCCTGTGGGCTCACATATATATTCACATGTGAATATATGTGTTGTGTATAGGTACATACACTTATAATGTTTTTAATTCCACAAACATTTATTTAGCATCCATTATATGTTAAGTATAAGAAATTCAAATAAAAACGTCCTTAACGATTATAAATAAGTTTTATTTGACTCCATGTGGATAAAATGCAAGGTAAACAGAGAGCTTGAAAGAGCAGTGATGGGGGAACTTAAGCTAAAACAGAGAATTACAGACTGGACCTAATGAGATTTGATTCTAGCATGATCATTACTCTTCCAACATAAAATGAAAATAAATTTCTCTCTTTAAGTGCAGAGCAATGAGAGAATCCTATCCACAATACAAAGTTTTCATTCTAGTTCTTTGAGTTTTTCCTCTGAGTCTAATAAGTCAAAACAAATTAAACATTGGAATGGAATTATTTTAAATAAATTAGAAATTAGAATTTGCAATTGGATGGCTTCACTTTTAAGTAGTTACATGCCTTTCAATGTCATTAGGCAGTGAATTTTCATTCAAACCATGAACAGTATTAGTTCCTAATATGCACGGAATATAACACAAAACACAAATAAAATCTGACCTTAATTTTATTGCCGATTAGCCTCAAGGAATATTATGATAATGCATTGTGTTCTGTTATCTCCATATATATTGGTACATTTTGAAGAAAAAATAAAAAACTAACCTCTTTTCTTTAACTGTGTACTTTATCCTAATTTTAAGCAGAAACATGCTATTGTGTATATGCATACATTGACCTGTTAACGTAATGGAAAGAATACAGAATTTGAAATCAAAATACTGGGTGAGAATTTCTGCTTTACTACTAATTATGTGACCTACGAAGAGTAATTTGGCATATTTTATCCTTTTTGCTTATCTATAAATGGGAATGATTGTACCCACCTTACCTCACTCTCACAGTTGCTGTGTAGGTAAAGCTTAGAGTAGTGGGGAGCTCTTTGCTATAAATCAGAACACCTATGTTCCATCCTTAGCCCTATTACTAATAGCCTCTATACCCTTACATACATGACTTTCCTGACCTGTTTCTCAGTTTGCTCACCTGTAAATGGAGAGCTAAACCAGATATATCCTACTCCCCTTCAGTTCTTTTTTGTTAATTGGATCTTAAAGTAATTTCAAACATAAAGAAAATATGCATTATAGTAAAAAAATACCAATTCCCATATACACTTTACCCAGATTCTCCAATTTTTAACATTTTACCACCCTTGTTCTATCATTCTCCCTTGCATATATATATGTATATATATTTATATAAACATAATTATAGACATTAATTTTTATACCTTTCAAGAATCTTACATACATGATTTCCATATACCCATTTATGCTTCATTGTATATGTCTTAAGGTATAAAATTTATTCTAATTTCACTAAAATCTTCAGATTTTTAGTATTGTTTTTAACTATAGACAAGATGCATGAAGTTATATGGTGAAATCTAAAGCACTTCTAAAATTGTAGGTTGTTTTTCTTAAGAAATTGGCTCAGAAGTATTTTATAAAGGAGCTATCTTTCAAGGGAATGTATGGAACTGTATTTTTGTAGATTTAGAAACATCATACCTAGAATACACCTGGATGAAAATCTAATGAGTTCCGATTCTTAATTTACAATTCATAGAATTAGATGTACAATTTTCAGTAGTCTAAAGGGAAAATAGTTTAGACTACTCAATAGTGTATGCATTAAATCAATTCAGTGGGGCTTAAATTGATCAAATAAAATATCATTTTAATCATATTGGGTGAATGCTCTATTAAAATAGAAGATGATCAGTCCTCAGAATATATTGTTGAGCTTTTTCTACTCCAAAGGCATCATGTTTTTATGCATATTTAGCCGCTTCAGTACATCAAATGTTTAGAGTATGTTTAATACAGCATCCTTTTAAACAGAATATTGTCAATGGCAAAGCATATTCATTTCTGGATAATTCTTCAAAGAACATGAAAAACTAGCTCATGAAGAGAGACATTTGTGCATGCTACCATTCCCACCCACTGATGAGAAAACATGTGGCAATGTTTGGGATGAGCGGACGACGTTTGCTTGACGTGAAGTCACATTTAAGGCGGGGCTAGATTTGGCAATGGCTCCAGTGACTAATGAGTTTCTCTTGAGAAAATGCTAAATGTTAGGACATCATACTCAAATTTTTTTTAAACGCATTTAAAAAATTCATTTGAACTGGAACAGTAACCGAATTAGCTCTTGGGAGAGATCCACGCCAACAGAGAAAGAAAATGCACCCGCTACCTCATCACTGCCCCCAGGATGCCAAATTTTGCTGTCGACTATTGTTTCCTTTTCAGTTGCCATAGTGAATGATAGCATGAATTGCTAAGGTTCCACGGAGAAAGGTTTCTTTCTTCTTAAAACAAACCTTGATTTCCAAAGAACAATACTATATACACAATGTAGTGTTTTGAAGCTTTCAAGAATTTGATCATTATGATTTCCTGCAGCATGCATGCAAAGCTCTTTTACTAAAGATCTTTTCAAAACTCTCTGGCTGATTAAATATTTAATAAAAAATACATTGCAGAAATTTCATTCCTAACTGTGCAACCACATTAGTGTTTGTCCATCCCCAAGGCCCATTCTAAATATAATAAGAATAATAAATTATAAATATGATTTAGAAATTCTGCATATGCTAGTTTAATGCCTCCTAATAACCTGCCAACAGTATAATTTTATTTTATAGATATTCTTTCAGAATCTTTAATTATGTGTTAGAACTCTAGTTTTGGTTTTGAAATAAATAGATATGCACGGCCTGATAGTATTCTCTCTCTGTTATCTGCTATAACCAAAAGATATTAGCAGAAATTTTTGTACTAGATAATATGTGGACAACATAACCTGAAAATTCTCTCGTGACAGGGACTTCTAGGTAACCCCCTTCTCCCATAGAACTAGAACCTTGATTTTAATATGGGTAACGAGTCACCAGAATAAAGGCTACAATTCTCAGGCAACTTCTGAAGAGTGTGGTCACATAACCAACCTCTGACATAAAAGGGGAGAGATGCAACTTTTGGGAGGTGTCCTTGAAAGGAAAAGTGTGCCCTTTTTCCTTCCTACTTCCAATCTGTTCCGGGAACATGAATATGTTAACTGAAGTACAATTTGGGGCTTGAGGCCAAGGGCTACAATATAGAAATTATAGACCAGAGAGCTGAAAACAGAGCAAGTCCTTGATGAGTACAAAATCTTAAGCTGCCTCCATCTGGACTTAGCTTTTCTCCTATGTGAAATAGAAATATAGTATATGGCTTAACCAATTTTATTTTTATTTTTAAATGTTTTATTTTGAGATAATTAGAGATTCACGTACAGTTGTATGAATTACTCTCGAGAAATCTCATAAACCCTTCAGCCATTTTCCCTTAATGGTGACATAATCACAATCAGGAAATTGCGATTTTATTACGGGCCTCTGTTACAAACTTTGTTAGTGAATTAATAGTTATTTGGAATGCATAACATCTGGGTCTCTGTTACAAACTTAACTCAAACATATGCCCTAGCTATTACACTTCATGCTACAAATTACTTAGAAATAAATGCTGGAATAAATATTTTCAAGTCCTTTAAAATTATAATTGTTCTTGCATAAAATTAAAGAATTATCAGAGATTAAAATCAAAGAGTGAACACAAAGCTGGGGAGTTAAGTTCTGAAGCTGAAGCAGAGTAGGTCTGGGGTGGAGCGGGGAGGTGCCTGTCTTATACGTGATGAAAGTGGGTTTTACTGTAATGTAGGAGTTGAAGATGTGGCCTTCAATCCTCAAAAGATGGAGAGTGGCTGTACCTTCAGTGAACGAGTGGACTAAAACAAAATCAATCAATGCTGAAGGGATGGCCAGGACAGGAAGACACGCTCTCAGGGAATTCACAGCCAACTGCCCCACCTACCCACAGCCAGTGGGTCACATTTTTACTATCTGGACCCATCAGGAGCCTCCAAGGTATAGAAAATTAGCATAGTAGCCGGCCTGGTGGCATAGTGGGCAAGTTCACACATTCCACTTCAGTAGCCTGGGGTTCACAGGTTGGGATCCTGGATGCAGACCTACACACCACTCATCAAGCCACGCTGTGAAAGCATCCCATATGCAAAAAATAGAGGAAGATTGGTACAGCTGCTAGCTCAGGGATAATCTTCCTCAAGCAAGAGGTTAGCAACACATGCTAGCTCAAGGCCAATCTTATTCATCAAGAAAAAAAAAGCAAGAAAAAAATTAGCACTAAAAAATCAATCCAGGCTACTTATATTTCTCAGTCTTTTGGAATAATTAAATGTATATCCTTTAAAAGAGACATGTCCTTAAAACAGGCTGTACAAAACTCTTATCACAAGAGCTCACAATCTGAAAATACAAAGTGTGTGAGGAACCAGTCAACCCTGAGCAGACTGGGCAGAGGCAGGAAAAGGGAGATTACATTTTTATATTAATTTCCAAGGGCTGCCCTAACCAATTACCATGAAGTTACTGGCTTAAAACAACAGAAATTCACTCTCTCCAGGCCAGCAATCTGAAGACCAGGCATCAGCAGGGCTACATTCCCTTCAGAGGCTCTGGAGGAGGCTCTGTTCCTTGTCTTTTCCAGCTGCTGGTAGCTGTGGGCATTTCTTAGCTTGTGGCTGCATCACTTAATCTCTGCCTCCGCCATCACCTCGTCTCTCTGTGTCTCTCCGCTGCGTGTCTCATATAAAGACACTTGTCACTGGGTTTAGGGCCCACTCAGATAACCCAGGATGTCATATCATCTCCAGATCCTTAATTTAATTACACCTTAAAGATCCTTTTTCCAAATAAGGTAAGAAGGGCAGTTTCTGGAGATGAGAATGTGTATATATCTTTTGGGAAGTCCATCACTCAACCTACTGCACTCTCTAAAGAATTTCAGATAATGGAACCAGCAGAGAGTTATTATATGTTGATTCAAAATAATCCTTTTGTAAAAGAGGTAGTAATACGATGCTATGGAAAAATATCTGCCAGGTTTGCAAAAGACCAAAACAGAGCTTCAAGTTATAAATAATATAGTCATTGAAATAAAACAAACCAGTGGATGAATTACACAGCAGATTAAACACTGTTGAGATTATTGGTTATCTGGATTATATATATGAGAAAATTATACAGAGATTGTATGATAATAAGGTTAAAATACACAAAGGCTATAAGATTTTCTGTGTGTGTGTATACGTATGTATGTACATATATATGTATGTATTGGTGTGTGTGAGGAAGATTGTCGCTGAGCTAACATCTCTGCCAATCTTCCTCTATTTTATGTGGGATGCTGCCACAGCATGGCTTGATGAGTTGTGCTAGGTCTGTGCCCAGAATCTGAACCTGAAAACCCCTGGCCGCCAAAGCCAAGACTGTGAACTTAACCACTATGCCACCAGGCCAGCCCCTAAATACGTTTTTTTAATAGAAGTTCCAGAAGGAGATACCAGAGTGACTAGAAGACAGAAAATATGACAATGAGAATTTCAAGAATTATTGAAGTGCATTAATTCTTCTATTCAGGAATCATGAGTCTTAAAAAGAGTAAATAAAAATTAATCCACACCTAGAAATGGCAGAACAAAACTGCAATACAACAAATAAAAAGAGAAGATATTAAGTTCAACTACAGACCAAATTTTTTCTATCTATGAAGGAAAGCAGTAAGTTGAAAACAGGCTTCTCAATAGAAACAACAGAAAAGCAAATACAACAGGATAATGCTGTGCATTCTGAAGATAGGCTTTTTTCCAATATTTATTATTATTTATTTATTTTTAACTATCTTCGTTATTTATTTATATTTATTATTTTTCCAATATTTACTCTTAAGCTCCTTCCTTTATTAGAACTCAAAGTATAAGATTCTCAGACTCTCTTGCAGAGTTACAGATGTATTTTAGAGCTCACAAATCAGATGGACACATACAGGTCTTATATTTAGAACCTCGTTAAATGGGGTAAAAGGCAGTGGAATGAGAGGCACTCTTTCCTGGTTCCAGAAGCACGGTCTGAACCAACAGTTCCAGTGGTGGTTTCCTATTCTTGCATGCAGCTTAGGTACTATGATCCTGGAACCAAAAGTTGGGATGGCAATTTCCAGATTCCAGCAAAGGCAAAATACCCACACACATATAATATTTCTCATGTTATGTCTCCTTTGAGGGTTGGCCAGAGTCCGTTCTTTGTTGTCTTCATCTCAGGGCCCAAGCTGAAAGAGTAGGACCTTTCTAGAAATTGTTGGTTTTGTGGCAAGGGCACGTGGTAGCAGACCACACAATGGCTCCGAGAACTTCTTAGAAGTTTGCATACACCAATTCTACTCACATTCCATTTGCCGTCTTAAGCTTTCCGGCTAAGCCTTAGGTCAATTGGGTAGAGATGTGCTAATTTGCTATAGGGAGAGGGTACAGAAACTATTTTAAACAAAAATACAATGTACTACTATCTTGCACTTATTTGAGCATGTAAATTTTCTTTTCCTTGGGTTGGCATTGTAATTGGCCTCTGTTGTATGCTGGGATCTCATACTAAATACAGTTCTGGAGAAAATTAGAGAGGAGTGGTAGGGCAAGAAGATAATTGGCATTCCCTTCCAAGGTGCCTTGTGAGATCATGCCAGCTTTCTAATAAAGAAGGCCCCAATTCAGGAGATGAGGGCATGCTTTGACTCACCTGGGAGGGTCCTTGGGGTTTGGGCATTTAGAATAGGCACACTTATAAAATCATTCAGAGATCAAATTCTATTTTGAAAGGTTATCTTTTTTCACAATCAACTTTCACATAAGGAAACTAGGTAATCTGTAGATTTAGTCTATTGGGCAATTTAGCATCTCACAGGATCAGATTTTGTTTGATTTCTGTCCAGCTTAGCCCTCCAGCTAATTCAGGAAAGACATTAATTTAAAGTGATCATAGACATTTCCTGTTTCTCTCATTGTGGCTTGACACAAGAATTTAAAGCCCTGGTTCTATTATTTTCATTTTTGTGTTATTCTGTATTATTCGAAACAGCCTGTCTCAAAGTCTTGTAATTTGGTGTGGCCGTTACAGTGTCCTATGAAAACTACCACTTAATCTGCCGGAGTTGTACACTCATAGGTGAAACTTTTAGTAACGCTTTTAACGCTGGGCACCATGAACTAAGAATATGCTGTTCTACAGTGGGAAAAGATATTTCCTGCTTTTAAACCAACCATGTCAGAGAACCAATCAATTTCCCATCCTCAAGAGTCTGTTGCCTACAACTTCTTTTGGGACCAAATATTTTATCAATGAAGACTTGGTTTCAGATAGCAAAGCCCTTTAGCAATTTTAAGCAAAGAATATTTAATATAGAGAAATGAGTATTTATATAATTATTGGAAGACCTTAGAGGAATCAGTTCCACGCAGGGCCTTCCGAATGACTCCTAGAATCGCACTTCGGAACTGGACCACAAAGGGAAATTTTGCCTTTGCTGGAATCTGGAAATTGCCACCCCGATTTTTGGTTCCAGGATCACAACACCTTAGCTGCATGCAAGAGACAGGAAACTGCCACTGGAACTGTTGGTTCAAGCTATACTGCATAATAGAGCACAGTAATTTAAAAGCATTAACCAAAAATAGAAAACAGCTTGCTTCCACTTAAATAGTTTCCTTATGTGCAAAAAGACTCTTAACTTTAGGGTTGAAAACATCTAAAATACTTAACCATTTTAAGTTGCAAGGGTCACAGCGATTATTTGTTCATTTTTGTTATGTTTGAAAATGCTCCTCAGTTCACAGAGGATGACAATGCCAATGTGTTTCCAATGATCTTACGCAGTACCGTAATGTGCGCAATAATATCTTACAATGAAATTATCTCTTAATGATTTTTATTTTTAAAAACTAAATATACACTCCTCACAGGAAACAAGTCATATAGAATAGCTGAAGCAGAATTCTTGAGATATACAGAATCAGATCTTAAACTTTTAGAATCATGCTCATCTGTATGCCACTGAACATAAACTCAGAAAATATATAAACTTCGCAAGCTCTACTTTTGAGTGTCTTACTGTGTCCTTCAAGCATATATACAACTATTTCAGAGAGATAGGAGTGAATTCCTGGAAAACATAGACTGAATTATAAGTAGTTCCCTAGAATTGCTCTTATTTTCCCTTTCATTCTTTTATCTCTAATAACCCATTTCTTATCGAAAATAAGCTTGTTTCGAATGAGTTTCTCTAAGTATTTTGAAGACTTTATCACATAACTCCCACCCCCTTAATGCCACATCTCCAAGCTCTGGCCTTGACATGTTCATTTTCCAGGGCATCACACTGGCTGGCAACATTATCATTACGGTCAGGACTAGCTTTCTGGAGAATAGGAAAGCACTGGAAGACTCTCCCATCCCCACGTCGTCTCTCCCCGTGCTCCAAGTTCAACACGTAATTTCATCTAATCATTGCCTTTTCTCTCCAGTTTGTCTTTTTAAATGGAAATTGTTTTAGAAAAGATAATGAGCACCAAAAATATTAGTGTAAATAAGTTTACTAGTCATTTTCATTAGATGACAAGACATAGTAAACTTTTCAGTACCAAGAAAGAAATTAAAAGAAGAGACGGGAACCTAAAGTAGATGCTGGGACAGCAAAGAAAATTCCCTTATTGCTTTGAGCCAGATGGTTTGGTTATTATTTTTGAGTGAGAATACATTGCTCATAACTAGTACAATTCTGTTCAAAACTGCCCTTTGGTGACTGTTAATGAAGAGAGAAAATTTTATTGTTTTCTTACCAATATTCTCTTTCAGTGCAGTATTTCTGATGTTTAGTGGCCAAACTTTAGAAGAAATCCTAATAAATCTGCATCTACTTGTGGATGACAGAAACAAGCCTTCTAACACCATGGCACCGTGAAATGTGTACACATGGGTATTGGTCTTGCTGTCGTCTTAAATGGCTAACTGGATATCCATGTCAGGTGCTCTGTGCTTTAAACCACACGGCTTGGCACTGAGTGCTTGTGAGGGTGAAAGGTTTCGTGAGGGAGGGCAGATGCTTCCTTCCTGAGAATCTCCAAGTGTAACAGGAGTAGGATTTCCAAAGTAAGACGGTAGAAACATATTCTACTTCCACCTCTCTTTTGAAATTTGCTCAAAAACAAGAAGAACAAAAATTAGAAACTCTATATAAACTCTACCTGTAATTAAAAAGAAGAGATCTTTTCATTGTAACCAAAATACATGAAGATAGAAAAAGGTTGGAATAAAAGTAGATGATTTATCAAAGAGAAGAAAGTTCAAACTTAAGGGTAATGAATCAGTGAGGGAAAGATAACTTCAAGAAGCAAATGTATTGATGGGTTCTCCAGACACTCAAAAGAGTCAAGAATCCAAGTAGCTCACCAACGTGAAAGCAAGGAGAAGTTAGGGGGCTGAATTGTTCAAAAGTGATTGTAAAGAGACGTGGATCCCAGCATCCTAGACTCAGCCGTCTTTCCTCGCCAACCTGGGGAACAAAGGTCTGTCCTCTGTGTGTTCTTAAACCTGATTCAGATTACGTCCCCCTCTGGTCCAAGCTCTCCAGTATCTTCCCTTCACATTTTCTGTGTTCTACTTTTGCGTCTGAAAAGTATAAGCAAAATGGTGTGCTTTATTTCATGGTCTTTGAGATGCTTAATTTTAACTAGCAGTAATGAAATTTGAAATTAATTTTTTTTTTCTGACTCTAGACTGGGAGTAAAGCAGACTTCTAACAAACATGCTTTGATGACTGCATTCAAATCTGCATTCAGTAGTTGTATGTCTTTGAGCAAGTTATTTATCCTCTATGTATCTTAGTTTCCTCATCGCTAAAATGGTGATGATAATAGTACATTTCTCATAGGATTTCTTGAAGATTAAATATAAATAAAGCACTTAGAGCATTAGCCTGGCACGCTTAGCACATAGAGCACTATATCGGGGTTGCCTATTATTATGTCTAAGTTCTATCACGATGATCACTTCCAAAGATCTGCTGAGAGTTAGGGGCTAGAAAAAGATCAAATAAAGATTTTTAAAATAATTGTTACAGCAATAAACTGATGCAAAGGCAGAAACTGCTGGTTGCTCACCCAATATCAATTCTGCACTTCTCCTTCCTAACAGAACCTGATTTTATCAAGTACAACAAAAGAACTGAATAAAAGGTTACATTTCCCAGTCAAGATTACATTTTCTAGTCTTCTTTGCATCCGAATGAAATATAAGCAGAAGGCATCAGAGAGGGTACCTAGGAAACATTTTTAAAGAAAGAGATTTGTCCCTTCAGTTTTCTTTGCTTCTTCATACTTACTTCCTGGAATACAGATGTATTGTCTGGAACCACAATATCTTATTGTGCCATGAGGCAACCTCAATGATGGAAAATGTGTGCTAGGAAAGGTAGAATAGAAAAATAAAGAAAGACAGTATTCCCTAATGGCAGCGAAGCTGCCATACCAGCCTCGGTATTCTTATCTTCACAGTTTCTGTGAGACAAAATTAAGCTTCTGTCATTTTTAAGCCTTTTTAATTTGGATTTTGCATTATATACTGCTAAAATCAATCCTAAGTGACACAGAGGTCTATAGTGATTTCATTTGGCCCATAGTAAGAATATTCTTAGAAAGACTGGCGATTGAGTAAAAACCAAAAGTTAACTCTTTAAAATAACAGAAATTCAGAATTCACCACAGAGCCTTCAATGAGAAACAGTTTTTAGTTAATTTATGGTTTTGGATACGAAGTTCTCTCTGTTTGTTTTATGATTATGCTTCTCCTCTGTATCATCAGAGTGCTTTTTGTTTATTTCTTGTGAAGCCGATTCAAAATTTGAGTCCTTGCTTTTACTATTGGTTTTTCCAGTATTATGAGCCATAAGCTTTGATCAAAACTTTTGTTAGCATTGCATGTGTCAGGCTGCTGTGTAGCAATGAACAGTGGACCATTACAGTGCTCATTATGTTCACAGTCAATAAAAATACCATTCTGTGTGTGTTTGTTGGCAGTACACGCAGTTGTGGGTTTAAAGACCAGGGGAGAGGAGCAGCAGTAGCTTTTCTTATTTAAGTTAATTTCAAGGCTATCTTTTCAAAGACTCCTTAAGGTCTTGGATATGTAAAAAATTTTTATAAATACTGTGCTGGCTTCCAGTAAGTTTGGAGATTATATCATCTTTGCATGACCTGGAGATCCACGATCTTGTTCCTCAAATATTTAATAAGGGTATATCTTTTTTACATAGACTCTCATAGGTTGAAAGAAATCTTTTCACTCTTTATATAGCCTTACATAGACCCCTACTGTTTTAGACACCAAAATTATATGACAGGGACATAGAGAAGATGAGGTGTGGTTGGAGGAGCCATTACGAATAGAAGTAGAACAAAGCTATTGGCTAATGGAAATATACTATCCATAAGGTATACCTCTGATAACCTCTTTCTGAACTTTTGACAACCTTTATATTTCAAAACCAGCCATCAACACCGAGGGATCTGGACTTGATTCAACTTCCTGCTGTTTGGGTTTTTTGCCGTGGCTACAAGAAAAACAAGCTCCTACACATGAACCAGGATAAAGGAGAATGAGGAGTAAACATGATTACCACCAGTTATTTCTGTTCGAGAAAGAGGGAAATCCAGGCTGGAAATCTGGAATTTCTTTCTTCTGGAATATAGAAGACTCTCTCGGTTTGGTAGATGCTTATTTACCATTTTCACTGAAATACTCTTCCCAAGATGAAATAACAGAGAAGAAAGAGTACGGGCCACAATATCTTTAAATACAAGTTATCTCAAGTCACTTTTATTTTCAGTCTGTCCCAGCTTCATTTTGGCAGTGCTAGCCCTCTTTAGAGAACGGGAAGAGGGGAATCAGGTCATCAGCAAGCATTTATTCCCTGAATTGTGTGAATAGCAGCACCAGTAGCATGGGCATTCCCAAGGGCACAGGTGTGCCAGATGTGCCAAAGTAAGGACCATTACTCCTAGGCTGCAGATTGGGTATCAGGATAGTGGAGGCTGAAAGAGAGGTAAAATGCTACAGTACATGCTGGGCCAAACTGCCATGTTATAATAATAACTTTAAACTTTGGCTGGATTATACATGTATTGTTATTGTTAATTATCAAATCTTTCCATGTCTTGGCTCAGACACAAACTCTCTGAAAAGAATGACAAAAATGATCTCAATGATCCTGGTCTAGCGGCTCCTCGGTCATCCATGACCAGTAAGTACCCTACTATATTTTTTCCATGCAAGGCTGATAAACTGCTCAAAACACACAACGTGAGTAAGACGGTTGGTTTGGCCCCCACTACCTGGGACTGCTGCATTTAGCAAATAAAAGTACAAGGATACCAGTTAAATTAGAATTTTAGTTAAACAACAATTATTTTTAGTGTAAGTATTTCCCATGCAATATTTGGGACATACTAAAAAAGTATTTGTTGTCTATCTGAAATTCAGATTTCCCTGGGTGGCCATCCTGTATTGTACCTGGCAAACTTAGCTCTACCTCATAATGGTACATTTAAAGTGTTCTTTAATGTTTTGGTTAAGGCAATTCTCTTAGCCATCTCAGCATGGTTTTGTACCATACCTTGTTTCATCTGACACAGCAGCAATAGTTTTGTTCAAACAGTACAATATAAAATAAGTTATGAAGTCTGATTGCCATTGCATCTAGTTTACACGATTTTTCCTTCTCTTCAGCTCTCTGTATTAAGTCTGTCGCATGACAGCTTACGGAATCTGAGAGACACATGCAGGAGTGTGTCTTCGTGTCTTATTACAGTGAGATACTCCTTTGCTTTGGAGATTGACTTCTAAACTACTAAAGACTATGTTCTAAAACTGTGTTGTTAGGCCTTTCGTTAAAAGCATATCACGAGAGTCTTCCATTATTCCATCTACACTTGACACGGGAGGAAGACCAAATTCAACAGTTCCAACCCAGCACATCGAAAGGTTTGTTTATACTGTCATCTCCCTCATTAGTTGGAATAGAAAATGTAGATATTTTTCATTCATTTATAACACAGTGGTTAAGAGCATGAACCCTGTAATCTAGTAGCCCATTTTTATTTTTTAAAACCAACTTCCTTTGACACAATCATCATAGCCCGGTATATCATAAAACTTCATAATGTCTTTTAAGAATAGATAAAACAATAATACAGTATTATTTAACATTCCATTATCTACAGGGCAAATTATCCAGGAAGAGAAATCCTAACTAACCTCTTTAAATTCCTAAACTTTTAATACATCTAAACTGAGATAAACGTTTTAAAATATATTGTATGTTTTCTTAACTTCTAATATGAAGCACACAGGATATATCATATCTTGTTTTGAAACTCTGGAGCATTATTAGAATGCCAATTATTCTCTTATGCACAAATAAAATAAGGATCTAAAGAAACACTGTCCAAGAGAACTTTCTACAATGGCAGAAATATTCTGCATCTGTCCTGTCCAATATGTTAGACACAAGCCCCATGTAGCTTTTGAGTACTTGAAATGGTGCTAGTGTAACTCAGTTACTAAATTTTAAATTTAATTTTAACTAATTTAAATTTAAAATTGAATATCTGTATGCTTCTTATGGTTACTTTATTGGACAATGCAGGCCTAGGGGGCTGAGTTATAAGGGTTTCAAGATCTTATAACTAGTTTCTATAGTTTTTTTTTTATTCTGTCCTTTTAGGAAGGTTCTACATATTGATAGTATCTGACCCTAGTAAATTTCCCAACCTTTTCTATGTTTTGGTTCTAATAAACTCAGAATATTTTTTAAAATACAGTTTTCTAGAAATAGACGCCTATTAAGGGCAGCCAATTTGTGTGAAAGCAAGAAATTCACCCTTAAAAGGAAAGTGCATGTACTACTGTAAGAAAGGCACTTCAGTAAAAAGTCAGACCAAATAAAGCTCGATGTCAGTTGTGCAAACAAATTTTTGTGGGTCCCCATCATGCATCACAGAGTTGGTTTACTGGTTAAGAATTCTCCAAATAAAGGAGTACATTTATGAAAATCTTTTGTAAGTCACTATTACATTTAATTATAGCTCATATTAAAAACTCAGAAAGATAGTTAATTATCATTGCTATTAAATACAATTAAAGAAGATCTAAGAAAACAGTCTGACTGAATCTGAGATGTGGACCAGTTCTTATCAGCAGGAGTCTTATTAAAAGATATTAATCCTGGGATATTAGTTAATTCTCAAGAAGCTGGGATAAGAGAGAGATTGTAATTGTACAAGGATAATGTAAAATACATTCAAAGCCTGAGAAGTTACAGTTGATCTTACAATACTAAGTAAAAGTCACAACTTGTAAAACTGTTCTTATCAGTCATTAGACCCAAGGTACAAGGTACACAGCCTGGTGTTTACTAATCCTGATGACTAAGTGATATAACCAACCCATCTCAAAGTTATAGTTGATTCAGTTGTATTCATGTGGAAATAAAATAAGACATCAGTCAACACAGAGATGATGAGAAACCACTACTTTATGAAAAAGTCATAAAAAAGAAAATGAAAAACATAAATATAAGAAGCCAGGATGCAAAAGCATTAACTTTTTTCAAGCACTTGTGTCAAAACTTCCAACTCACACCTTCTCTAAATAGCACTTGTCATGTTATAGAAAATGCATAAAACATGCAGCAAAACAACAACACGTCAATCAAAGGTTTTAACTCAGAGAGAGCACATATACAGCAAAAAAGAAAAAAATATGTGAAAATAATAGTTTCCAGACATCGTACATTAGGCAGTGCAGGACAATGATTCTTGCAAGAAGGAAGTCAAACAAAGTGAGCTCTATGATCGTCCCAGCTTACTACATAGGACAATTTCCAAGCCACACAACAGAGAAAGAGAACTAAGGGGGAACCTGGCAATCTCTCCAAGCTGAAGAGACAAGGCTGGGTATCTAGGGAAGCCCATATGGCTAGAGTTTTCAGGGCAGAATAGAGACTGGAGTTCCACTGAGAGTTTCCCTTTGGTCTTCAGCAGAATATTGATGAATGTCTGTGATAAAAAATACCTGAGGCCAAGGAAAGAACTATCCAAAAGAAATAGAGTAAACAGGCTAGGAGTCTTAACACAGGGTTATGAGTGGTTTGTGTTCCCCGAGCCAGAGTGAAAACTCTTGTAATTTAATCTAAGAACTAGTTAGAGTAGAGCTTTCAGAGAACCACTGTTTTCAAAAAAACTTTGTTTCAGAACAAAGTGCAAGAATATGTATAGGAAAAAAAAACCCTCCTCTCCTTTCAATAATTCCCCATGGGAAATGTCAACAAGTATGAATAAAGTATGCCACCAATGGAAAAAAAAAAGAATACATATAGGAATAAAAAGTATCAAATTTTCAACAAATTTATAAGGTCTATATTCAATCAAGAATTATCAGGAATGCATAACTAGACTACAGGGAAAAATAAAATAACTAACCTAAGCAATTCTCGAACACAGAATTTTATCTATATACTTTCACAATAAAGAAAAAAACATAAACAAGAATTATCAGGTAGGAAAAAACAGAAAAATCCAACTCATGAGGAGGGAAATCAATCAACAGAAATAGACCCAGAAACAATACAGATAAATGATATAGAAATTCTAGACAATGAGGTTGAAAGAGTTATTATGACTCTATTCTATATGTTGAAAAAGGTAGAAGAAAATTGAACATTTACATAGAGATATGGAAGATCTCAAAAGATATCCAAGTCAAAATTCTGGGTATAAAAAATATGTTTGAGGTGAAAAATACACTAAATGGGAATATAGCATATTAGACACTATAACAGAGAGTAACAGTGTGCTTGAAATCAAAGCAATAGAAACTATGCAAATGAAACATACACAAAAAAGATTTAAAAATTAATAGCACATCTGTAATCACTGGAACAACATCAAGTAGCCTATTATACCTGTCATTGGAGTCTCAAAATGAGAGAGTGGATAATCTTTCAACAAATGATCCTGGAACAATTGGATAACCATATGCAACAATGAACCTTGACCCTTACTTTAAACTGTATACAAAAATTAACCCAGAATACATCATGAACCTAACTATACAAGAGACATCTATCACAATTTTAGCCAAGAACATAAAAGAAAACCTTAGCGACCTTAGATTTGGCAAAGATTTCTTTAAAAATAACACAAAAAGCATGAACTATAAAAGAAAAAATAAATAAATTGGACTTCATTCAGAGTAAAAACATTTGCTCTTCAAAAGACACTCTCACAAAAAAAAATGGCCAGTCACACCATGGGGAAAATATTTAGAAAATCTGTATCTGATGAAGAACTTATATCCAGACTGTATAAAGAATTCTTAAAACTTAATAAGGCAAAAGAGAAAAAACAGTAAAAAAGGAAGCATTTGAATAGACATTTCACCAAAGAAGATATATGAATGGGAGATAAGCACAGGCAGACAGACCCACTCAATTCCACTAGTCATTTAGGGTAAGGCAGATTATACACACCAACCTGAATGGTTAAAATTTAAGAGATTAATTATACCAAGTGTTGGTGAGAACATGGAGCAAGTGGCACTCTCAAACACTGCTGGTTGGTATGTAAGCAGTAGGATCATTTACCACTTTGGCAAACAGTTTGGCTGTCCTCAGGAAGTTAAACATATACCTCCATAGGATTCAAGCGTTCCACTGATATTTACTCAATATCATTATAGACCCAATTCCAGCAAAATTTATTTTAAATTAAATGTGATCTGGGCACAATTCAACATGCAGTCAACAGAAATATTGTTAATACTAGGTTTAATCAGAATAAAAATAAAAAGTTTAAAAAAGAAACTCAATGCATAAAGAAAGTTGCTTCTGTCCTGTCTGGTTCTTTGACAAAGAAGCTTTGTGAGATTTCCTTCCTGGTCTCAGGCCCAGTTCTGGCCCCTGTCTTCTCTGCCTGAGGCCCTCTGGCTAAAGGGGACATGTGATACAACAGCACTAATGGCCTCTGCCTTCCACCTACAGCACCACCAACTTTTGTTACACTTGACCCATCATTTTCTGTCTCTGCCTAGGATGAAAAGATCTGAGACTCAATGAAAAAATACAATAAGTCAATGAGCTCTAACAGAAAAATGAAGAAAAATAATGCATTAATTGAATTTCTCAGAGCTAATCATTTTTTCAATAGGATGTCCCTTAGTCAATGTTTTTGTACCCACATTAGTGCAGCAGAATTGAAAAAACTATGGTCAACCTAACAACAACAGAAACAAATCTATTGATTCTCCCCACATTTTGAGGGCGCTTAATAGAGTATATTGTAGAGAATTGTGAAGGTCGAGAAATGCTTGATTGAGCAGTAATCTTATTTAGGGTTTAAAAGCTACTTAGCTTCTACGGGCTAGTATAGTGACCTAGAATTAAAGAAAGACATCTAATTGTGAGACGGTGTTCAATTTGCCGTCAAGAACTGCTACTCAACAGGAGCTTATTTTCTCTGTCTTTGTCTCCGTGTTATAGTTCACGGTAACAGGAAAAGGTAGTTTTAGCTGTTCTTTCTAAGGAATTGCTAAGAAAACCAAGAAAATTGTAACCCTAACAAGGTGCCTTTATCATTGTTTTGGTAAGAGTTTATACTGAAAATGAATTTGCAATAAAACAGAGACAAAGAGAGAAAAATCCTTTAGATAATTTATCTTTTCCTGAAAAATTATGGCCAAAACACAGAGGGGTTTCACTGCTGTCCTTTCTTGTTCAATAAAATTCTAGAAGTATTATTTTTAATTTGTCTGGCCCAGAGAGGAGCTAAAGCGGCAGGACTTTCTACTAATGCTGTGGGTTTTGACTGCTTGGTGTGTCTAAACATCACCAGGGAAACTTGGTAAGTATACCCAGGCCTACTTACAAGTGAGGGGGTGAGAGATGAAACATGCATTTTAACAAATGATGTAGATTGTCTGCAGACCATCCTTTCAAAACATGATCTCCAGTTGACCACCCTTGGTTTCACTCAGATGAATAGTGGATAAATTCTAACTCTGGAATTGTCAGACTAAGAAGATGCTCACTGGATTCTTCCCTATAAGACCTCAACCTCCTATATACAGGTCTTTTTATGCCTAGATATTGTAACTGGCTGAAGGAGTCAATTTCCATCAGAAGTACCATGAAGGCATAAATTGTGGGTAACCTTCAAGTTGGTGAAACCAGCTGATTCTCCAAGGGAGATTTATTAAGTGGACCCGAATTCAAGCTAATTTCAAAAAGCAAGTTAATTCCATTTCTATGTTTCTGTGTGTGTTTATAACAACATGTTGAGAAATTAGTTTCAAATGAGACAATCATGAAAACAACAAATTAACTCTTGTCTCCTACTGTTCCTTTTAACACCAGTAATGGGCAAGGAATGAGGAATGCTGGCCTTTCTGAACCCTGGTAGTCTCATGACATTTTTTGGCTGCTCACAGGTAATCAGATGTTCTCTACTCAGAATTATTGAACACAATCTAAATTCAGTAAACATAACGTCCAGTGCCATAAAATAATCAAACATTTGAACTTGTTCTTGAGTTCAGTCTTTTCCCCTCTGCAGCTGGCGTCTGCTGTGATCTGGCTGCTTGCAATGAGAGAAGGGAATGTGGCACCTCCTCACTCTTCTCCCAAATTCTGCTTCTCCCTTCCTCCTGAAGCTAACGAACAAGAATTTCTCTCCTGCTGGAATGGAAGAAAGAGAAGAAGGGGAGGCAAAAATCATATTAACAAGATCGGATGTGACTGGTACAATTATAAGGAATACGTTGATTTCTGGGGACAGGCAGATCTTTAAAGTGAACTCTTTCTTTCTTAGGCACTTATGTTAGCTCTTTGGAACATCCCCTGCTGGCCTCTCCAACTGCATCTCATTGATAGGACAAGCAACTTCTGCTTTCTCTTTCCTCTTTTAGCTCTAGGTTTTCCAATGTCCACACCAAGCACTTTATCTCTGTGGGTGGCCCTTCCCTCTCCTAGATAGTTGCTTGTGCAAGTTTTTACATGATCCCAGATCCACATTGCTACCATGAGTCTGATCCCTGGATGTCACGCAGCTGTGACCCGCTATCAGAGTGGATCGGTGTGGGAACTCCTAAGACACAAACCTCTGCTCTACTGCCGCGCTTCTTTAGGAAATACCTACCTTAGCATCTGACGACCAGTATATCTCTGCATCTCAGTAAAAATTTCCAAATTTATCAGTTTGCTATACAAATACACACATTATTTACAGAAAAATGTTAAGGACAAATAAGTACTTCGACATAAATCGTTTTATTTCCTAGGCAAATACTAATGGCACTCAATATGACAATTCTGTGACAAAAGTGATCTCCTCGCCAAAAAAAATAAAACAAATAAAAGACAATTTCTTTTGGTCTATTCTATATCTTAGCCCTATCTTGAAATTTACTGGAAAAGTTTGCAATGTATCCCACACTTCCTTAAAGACAAATGTGACCTAGTTTTTCACTCCTACTTTTGCTTGCCTTCTTTCAAGAATTATTTATGTAATGTTTATTCATTGTGAAATCATGTAATACCTAATAAAAAAGGCAATGTATAGTCCTTACCATCAATATTCTTTTCTACTTGTTCTTTTTATATCTAGGCTTACTAGATATATGTTTTCTCTCATTTTCATTATAAACTTTTGGAGAAAGAAGGCATGAATTTAGTACCAAAGAAAAATTTTATGTGACTTTCTTCAGTCATAGGGGAAGGATAAGTGAAATATTATGAAATATTATATTTAAGAATTTGGCTTTGTATAATCCAAATTTGTATGCTTTTTATTTCCTTTTCTTGTCTATTGCATTAGGTAGACTTCCAGTATGATGTTGAAATGGAATAGTGACAGTGGACATTGTTGTCTTGTTCCTGATCTCAGTTAGATGTCATTGTAGGTTTTATGCAAATATTCTTTATTAAGCTGAAGTTCTTCTCATTCCTACTTTACTGAGAGTTTCTATTACGAATTGGTGCTGTATTTTTGTTAAATGCTTTTTTATGTATACGAAAATGACTATATACCATGATAATGATAATGCATATATGGTAATGTAATTTTTATTTTTCAGTCTGTTGATGTGATGAATACATGTATTAATTTTCAGATGTTGAACCAGCCTTGCATATTTGGATAAATCCTACTTGGTTATAGTGCATAATTCTTTTATGTGTTGTTAGATTTGATTTACTAATATTTTGTTGAGGATTTTTGCATCTATGTTCCTGAGAGATACTGGTGTGTAGTTTTCTTTTTCTGTAATGCCTTTGTCTGGTTTTCATATTAGGATAATACTGGCCTCATAGGATGAGTTACGAAGTATTTTAACATCCATTTCCAGATTAGGAGGAGAGAAATAAAGCTGTCTTTGTTCACAAATGACATGATACAGAAAACCTGAAAGAATCAACAAAAAAAATTTTGAACTAATGAGAAATTATAGCAAGGTTACAGTATACAAAGTGAATATACAAAAATCAGTTGCTTTCCCATATACCAGCCATGAACAAGTGGGATTTAAAATTAAAAGTGTGGTACCATTTACGTTAGCACCCCAAAAATGAAATACTTAGGCATACATCTAACAAAATATATACAAGATCTACTTAAGGAAAACTACTAAACTCTGATGAATAAAATCAAAGAACTAAATAAGTGAATAAATATTCCATGTTCAAAGATAAGAATACTCAATATTGTCAAGATATCAGTTCTTCCCAACTTGATCCATACATTCAATGCAATCCCAAACAAAATTCCAGAAAGTTATTTTGTGGACATCGACAAACTGATTCTAACATTTATATGGAGAAGCAAAAGACTTAAAGTAGGCAACACAATATTGAAAGAGGAGAACAAAGTTGAAGGACTGGCTTGTTCTAAGGCTACAATGATCAAGACAGTGTGGTAGTGGTGAAAGAATAAACAAATAGATTAGTGGAAAAGAATAGAGAGCCCAGAAATAGACCCACACAAATACATCAACTGCTCTTTGAAAAAAGAGCAAAGAAATGGTGCTGGAAAACTGGACATCCACACACAACAAAAAACTCAAGCTAGACACAGACCTTACATCTGCCATGAAAATTAACTCAAAATGTATCATAGGCCTAAATGTAAAATGCAAAACTATAAAACTCCTAGAAGGTAACGTTAGAGAAAACCTAGATGACTTTGGGTACGGAGATGACTTTTTAGATACAACACCAAAGGCAAGACCCATAGAAGAAATAACTGATAATTCATTAAAATTAAAAACTCCTTCTCTGCAAAAGACAATGTTAGGAGAATGAGAAGACAAACCATAGACTTGAAGATAATCTTTGCAAAAGACCTATCTGATAAAGGACTTATCAAAAATATACAAAGAACTCTTAAAACTCAACCACAGGAAATCGAACACTCCAATTAAAAAATGGTCCAAAGACCTTAACAGACACTTCAACCAAAGAAGGCATACACATGGCAAAAAAAAAAAAAAAAAGATACTCTATATCATATATTATGTGCAAATTAAAACAATGAAATACCACTACATTCCTAATAGAATAGTCAAAATCCAAAACACTGACAACACCAAATGCCAGTGAGGATGTAGAGTAACAAGAATTCTCATTTGTTACTGCTGGGAATGCAAATGGTACAGCCACTTTGGAAAATAGTTTGACGAATTCTCACAAAACTAACCATACTCTTATCATCTCATCCAGCAATTGTGGTCCTTGACATCTACCCAAATGAACTAAAAACTTATGTCGACACTAACTCCTACACACGGATGTTTATAGCAGCCTTATTTATAATTGCCAAAACTTGGAAGCAACCAAGATGTCCTTCAGGAGGTGAATGCATAAATAAGCTGCAGTACATCCAGACAATCAAATATTATTCAGCACTAAAAAGAACTCAGCTATCAAATCATGAAAAGACATTCAGAAACGTTAAATACATATAACTACGTGAAAGAAACCAACCTGAAAAGGCTACATACTGTATGAGTCCAACTACATGATACTCTGAACAAGGCAAAGCTATGGAGACAATAAAAAGATCAGTGGTTGCCAGGGGTTAAGAAGGAGAGAAGAATGACAGGCAGAGCATGAAAGATTTTGGGGGCAGTGAAACTGCTCTGTATGATACTATAATGGTGGATACATGTCATCCTACATTCATCCAAGTGATTTCTGCCCTTAACCTTAGAATTTGGAAGTTTGAGGAAGAAGACTAGTTAGTATGTTATAGTTTAAAAAACATTGACTGGAGGACCAGAAATAGAACATCTAACTCTCAGTTCAGCTGGAAGCCAGTTCTGAGAAATTGTGAACATCACTTACCTTCTCAATTTTCTTATCTGTGACCTGAAAGACCTCTATTATTCCTTTGAACTCCAAAATTCTCTGATTCCACAGGATATAATTATTTCACATCTACTGATGTGTGAAAAGTGTAGACAGGTTTGTCCCTCTCTTTGGTGCTGGTTAGTATCGTTCAGCTTTTTCAAGCGTATAATTTTCTGTGTATGCTGTTTCTTCCTGTCATCGTCGTTCTCCGGAGGGAACAGTTTGTGCTCTGCTTACAGACAGCACGGTCCCTCCATGAGAGTACAAGTAGCCTGAGGAGAAGACCGGCTCCATCCAATGTTATTGACTTATTAATGGCTATGACCTATATGGACTAGAATGACAATTGTTCTGTGGGAAAAAAGTGAAGAAACACTCGTGACCAAAATGATATTTAGAATAAACGGTATGTTTTACACTACTTCTCTGGAGATAATTTCTTCAGAAAGTGCTAAAACAACCCAGCAGAGGCTAAATACTATTGCTTGCTTTCCACTTATATATGTACATGAATGTATACAGACTTACTAAAAAGCAATTGCGTGCAGGAGTGTATGTATATGTGCACTCCTTTCAAAAATCAAAATAACCAGTGTAATTTTAGGAATGATATTGGCAACAGCACTGTGTGTCCTCAATTTAAAAGGGATGTAGTAAATTTGATGTTTCTTGTTATTGCCAGATATAAACTTCCTACAATTAGAAAAATTAAGCAATCTAATAACTAAATAAATTTAATAAGGGAAATTTCTCTTCAGGATAATTCTGAATGTACGGTCTATCAAATTCCATAACCCAAATGAGCTAAATAAATTAAAGACTAATTTTAAAATAAGGCAACTAAACCAATTTAATGTAGTGATTGAAATATTTCTTATTCAATGAAAATATAGCTATGTCAATCCTGGATCAATGTTTCAGTTCCAGAAATGCCATACATGAACTGAATTTCAAAACTAAACAATGACGAAACTGAACTAACAATGTCAGACATGAGATTACGGTAGTGAGTTTAGTGTCTTGCTTTTCTTCCTGGGTGGCACTTCACCTTAACCCTAATAGGCCTTTAACTGGCCAGTGCCCACCACTCCAGAAACCTTAGTTTCAAGTAGCAAGGTGGAAACTCTTTTGAGAGCAGCCCTGGGGATTTTCTGCTGTCCCCAGGCTCCAACTTTTGTTTATCTTTTTTCTGTATCTCTCCTTTCGTCCAAAGCTACCTTGGAGGGACAGTGTTATAGGGCCTATAAGGTCCTTGAGGCTTCTAGCAATGTATGACACTAAAGAAGTGTCCTATAGCATCTCCATTCCCTGAAAGCAAGTTCTACAGGGAGTGGGAAGGGGTGGGGGTTCGTGCTCAGGAGTTTTCTTCATCAGCACCATGAAGGGATCACACATGGTTTTGGTTAAGTCCTTCTTCAAGGTGATCAAGGAAGCATTAGATGGGACATAGTAGAGAGAATCTTTCTCTTTATTACTCCCACAAGAGTTCGGTGAATAATGGTGTAATTCAAGTAGCAGGCAGGTAGTGGCTAACATTTACTTCCCATTTACTCTGTTCCAGGTTAAGCTTTTTTTGTGGATTGTGTCACAGCAAGCATATGAGGTGGTTACTGTGATTAACTCAATTGTACAGATAAGGAAACTGAGGCCCATAGAGGACAACTGATTTATGGAAATTCACACAGCTTGTAAGCAGTAGAGCTAGCTGGAAGACACAGCAGTCAGCCCTAGGGTCTCTCTGGTTATGTCTATGGAAAATCTTCTCAAAGCCACTTTTTAAGCCAGTGAAGCTAATGGTCAAGGCCAGGAAGAAGGGAATTTGTCTCAGAAACAAAAGCAGCAGAAGCAAATATCTATCGTGAGGACTTAGCTAGAAAGCACACTTTATTCTTTGATCATTAATGGACATCCAGCACACTATCCACCTTGGAAAGGCAATCAGCAGCAGTGAGTGCCACAGGATGTCCTATGTGCCCAGGTGAGGAACACTGACTCCCCTCACACCATGGATAAAGTTGATGGCCAGAGCAGTCTCTACCCATGCAGTCTACTGTACCTTCATTGAGCTTGACTTATACCAAGCTCAGGGATTTTCTAAGAGCTAAGGAATGGAATCCTGAGCCATCAGGAGCACAGGTCTCCTCCTCGTCACAAGTGATAGATATTATTTGAGCACCAAATGAATGGAAGGTTTTCAGTCCCAGCCCCTAGCAATTCTAAGGTATTTTCATGTTTCGGGATTCAATATCTCCTTTTAGGAGGATTTTATGACTCACCATCTGCCTCCAAGCTCTTCTAGCATCTCCTCTCCTCCTCTTTCCCAGCTCATACACTATGTTCTAGCATGTCAAGCTGTTGTCTGCCCTCTGAATGGCATGTCTTCATACACCTTGACTTCGCATCTGCTTCTGTCTGAAATAATAAGATTTCTGTCTCTGCTGGCTGAAATGCTAATTGTCCATTAAGACTAAGCTAATTTTCCTTCTGTGACACTTCCCAGACACTCTTGGGTAGAGATGACTTCCTTCTCCATCAGGCTAATAAAGCGCTTGGGAGCACCTGTTCCATTACAACTCTTAGCACATTACGTCACAGATATTTATTTGTCTGTTTCCTAGAATATGAATTCCCTTGTGACGTGAACCACCTTATTCATCTTTGAATCCTACTGAGCAGCACACGGCCTGGCACTTAGTTGACAGTCAATAACGGAAGAATGAAAGAAAAAACCATCGAGGAGCATTTGCTGCTCTTAGCCTTCAAGTTAGGATAAACTTCTGGAAGTTGCTTGAATTTTTCATTCCTGGATTGCTCTCTCATAATTATTTTTGCTCTTCAGATATTCATGTTGTAATATCATGAATGTTTCTAAGGTATGACCAAGCACATCACTCCTCAGAAATAACATTACAAGGTCATTTCTAACTACTGTTAATTGCCTTCAATAAGGAAAGTTTTAAAACAACAAAATTAAATTAATATAAGATTTTATCCTACAGTTATAGCATTTATATCTTCAGCTAGGACGTCTCCCCTAAACCTCAGACTTTGTAAACAAATGCTTCTTTATTTTTTTACCTAAATGCTATTAACATCTCAAACTTAACACGTCCAAAACTGAACCCCTAGTTTTCCCTTCCAAATGTGCTTCTCTCTCAATTTTCTTTTTCTAAGTAAATGGGGAGTCGTCCCTCCCAACTGCTACGACTAAAAACCTGCATTCATCATTGACACATCTCTGTTTTTCAAATCCTTGTCCAATTCATCAGGAACTTATGTCAGCTCTTCTTAAAAATATATCTAAATTCTGCCTACTTCTTACCACTCCCCCATTATTAACTCTTTTCACAACACCATAATCTCTTGCCTGGATGATTGCAGTAGACTCCTCAATGGTCTCTGGCTTCTGCCATCGTCCTCACCCCATAGTCTACTCTCCACATAGAAACAGAATAATCCTACTAAAATATAACTGAGATGACATTTTCCTTCTGCTCAAAGTTTTCCAATAATTCTAAGTTGTACTTGGGGACAAAAGCCATTGCCCTGTCAAAGGCTTAGCCCCAAAACAATCGAGCCTCCTCCACTGTTTTCGTCTCTGACCACATCTCCTATACTTTTCCCTTGGATCACTCCTTTCCAAACACACCAGCCTGCCTGCTTAACTCACGGGAGCCAGATGTGCTAGCAATTCAGCACAGTTGTCTCAGTTTGCCACTTTTCCTGGAATCCTTCTTACATAAACATCTACATGGCCCACTCTTTCACCTTCTGCAGGTCTTTGTTCAAACATCAACCTCTCATGAGATCTTCCCTGGTCACTCTAACTAAAATTACAACACTCCCACTGACTGTATCCACTTTCTTGTTTTTCTCATTAACATTTTCTTATCTTAGCATTCAACATCATCTCACAAGCTATATATGTTACTTATCTTGTTATTTCTCTATCCAAACTAGAACACAAACTCCACAATGACATGGATTTTTGTTTTATTTCCAAAGTGTGATCTCAGCTCCTAAAACAGTTCCTGATAAAATAGATGCTCAGTAAATATTAGTTGATTACAAGAATGAAGTGTAGAATGTGCTTTTATTTCTGTTTAAATAAAATTATTTTAGCCTTATTTTTGGTTTAATTTTTAAATATTATATACTGTACTCCACAGGAGAATCCCTTTCCCCAATATTAAGGGTATAACAAAAGTCAGAAGTCAAATAGTTAACAAAGAAATTCTAGACAGAGAATTGGGGTGCTGAGCCTCATTCCAAAGTGGACGGAGGAAAGGATGCCTACTCTTCACCTCAGGACTAAGGAAAAAGGATTCCATGGGACACCTGGAGACTTTGAGTGACACAATGCAGTGGTCTAATTTTTATGCCTTGGAAACTTAGGTTGATTGAAGTATATTTCCATCTCATAGGGAGGTACCAGTTTGATACAAGCAGTCCTGATGAAGAGCCAAGGGTGAGTATTCCAGAGGTGGACCATGTGCATGAAAGAAAAATCCACCTGGAAATTCCTTAAAGGAACTTTGGCCAAGACAGTCGACTGAGACCCAACAGAGGGTCTTCCACTTCTGTGTGAAAGGTCACCATCAAGCAAGCAGCTAGGTGGAGCATATCAGCTGCATCAAGGGAACTCCAGGGGAGGGATGCCAGGCAATAGGGGACTCTTCTCAGAACCTGTGACAGTGTGGCATAAGATAGCGTCAGCTCGAAATATTTTTCAAAGCTCAGAGAGCATTACAATCATTCACAATAACACAAGCCAAGTAAGAAATTTTTACTGCTCATTTTCTTCTCTCATCTTCTATCACTTATTAACCCTGGAGGAGCCAGAAAGCATTGTTGGGAAGATGCAGGAGACCAGTCAAACTGCAAGGTGGGGCAGGAGAGAATCTGCCATCTGCACCCCTTTCCCACTGGTGGCAGGATCAGGTTAGAACTTACAAGAAGTTGGAATCAAGAAGGTTAAAATTGTATTATTGTATTAATAGATATATTAACTATATAAATTGCTTTTAATTCCCGAAAATAACACACAAATCTTGAGACTCTACTAAGTTTCATCTGGGGAGAGGGGTGGGAGAATAAACTTAAAACAAGAATGAAAATGAAAATTAAGTTGCTTATAATTACATCCCTTCAAATGTATTTGCTCAATATTATTGTTTCATAGCCAACAAGAACCAAGGCACTATGTTCTTAGTGCTATTAGCATTTATATATAAAATACTTGTATTTTTTGGCATACGAGACACAGCCCTATGAAAAATTCCATATTGGGAGTCGACTACCTTCCTATTAAAATTTGGTCAACTTTTAGAATGAGAAAATTGTTGGTCCAACCTGACTCCTCTTCTTGACCAAGGTGAAAGAAATACTCATGCCTCAAATAGATTTCTCCAATAAAAGGGACAGGCAATTGTGCTTAGTGTGTAGGTAGGTTATAACAACTATTCATTGACCTTGCTGAATAGGAGAAATCAACCCACCTGTTCAGATCACTCTATAAGAATACCACCAAGCTCAACAGAACACTGGATTTTAATGCTATGGGATAAATTATAACTTGCTAACAAAACAGCTAAAATTGCTAATGCAAATCTAAGTATAGTCTTCAGATTAAGGAGATTAGCACTATGATTTATTCTGCATTGTTCAGATCACATAAAGAATATTGAGTTTCATTCTGTGTTGTATTATAATAAGGAAGGGGCCAATCTAAAGTACATGTAGAAGTAATCTAAGAAACCATGTAATTTAACAAACATTAAAGAACAGAAGAGAAGACTAAGCAGAAACATGCAAGTTGCCCTCATTTTAAAATGCTGTCATATGGAAGAAAAAATAAGGAAAATTACAAAAAAGAAAAATCAAATAGCCAATAAACATAGGAAAATATGATCAACTTCAATAATCACCAGGGACATACAAATTAAAATCACACTCATCATATTGGGCAAAAATTTTACATCTGATACCACAGATGTTGGAAGGATGTAGAGCAAAAGGAATTTTTGTACACTGCTGGTGAGAGTGTAAATTGGAATAATTACTTTAAAAAATATTTTGCCAATATCTAGTAAAATTTAAGATATGTATATCCTACGATAAGAAAACCACACTTCTGGGTATATATCCTATGGAAATGAATACACTTACATGTTCAGGACACTTGTACAATGATGTTTACTGGCTTTAGGGAAAAAAATAACTTGTAATATGTTCATGCAAAAGCATACCATAAAGTACAAAAAAACCCAAACTATTACTACACAATAACATGATCAAGTTTACAACTGTAAAGCTGAATACAAAAAGCAAGACATAAAATAATACAAATAAGGTTATTCCACTTAAAGTTCAAAACAGATAAAACTAGGACATATTGGATTGCACATAAATGGTAAAGCTACAAAGAAAGAAAGGAAATTTTTACATATCCAGTCAGAATACGTCTACCGAAGCAGGATGGAGTGCTATTGGAAGGGAAACATAGACATCTTTTGAGTGCTGACTGGGTTTTATTTCTTGATTTGTATGGTGGTTACATGTGTGCCTATCTTGAATCATTCAGTACACTCTTGTACATGAGTGTTTTAATTAGGGACCATGTAGACAAAGCAATGATAATTTCAGATGTTAAAAACAAGAGAGGGACATACCTGTTCTATATCGTGTAAGGGTCAGATATTATATGTGCAAGTACATACGACAGTGATGCAAATTTCATGCTAGTAAAGAGTGTACCTTCTAATATTTAGAGCTATCCTTAAAGAAAATGAGTTACTTCTGTTCCTTTGATCTTCTTGTCACATGAGAATTCAAGCATATTCTAGATGATCATCCCTTGGGAGAACTAAGGAAAGAATGTGTGATTTGGGTGAAGATATGATTTTTGTAAATTCTAATTTTGACATTCCATAATCTTATAATTTTTGTCCTAACCATGCTTTACTGACCTGATAAAACTCATCCTGAACATCCTCCTGCTTGCTACCTGAACATAGAGCATTTGCTGGGGACATGTCGTCCCTTGTTTGGGATTTGAAGCACTGGCTTACTTGTTTGTTTCTTACCACTGTTCTAAAGATTACAAATTTAGGACATTTAAAAAAATGCAAATCCAATGAGTTTGCCATCCATTGGGTGTCCTTTTAACCTAAAGATCAGAAGATACAATTTAAATTAATCCTGCACAACAAGCTCAGCTGCAAAAATATCGGCAGAAAGGTCATTGTACGCTTCTCCTCTCTGAAATGAAATACTTAAAGCATAAAAAGTAGCTTTGAAAAATATATTATTTTCTTCCTATTTGGCAAATGACTTTTAAATGTAAAACTGAAGTAACTTCTTGTCATTTATAGTTCTTAAAAGTACATGAAGCTATCTTGAAATATAAAACATTGGAAATTGATTCCTGCACTAAGCAAACTTAAGTAGATGAAATTAAAGGAGAAAAATGAGAAGGGAAATGAATTATCAGACATTGACAGGAATATGACAATGCCAAGAGAACAAGTAAAATTTAATAAAGGTAAATTCTGCTTGAGATGCTTTGCCTATTCAGGGAAAAATAAATACTGCTCAAAACCATTTTTCTCTGCTTAGCTTCACTAAAGAGAGGGTGGAATAAGAATTTGAATTGTTCTCTGGTTGTTTTGCCATATGTAATATGTCTAGGAAGCAACAATAATTTTCTTTGAATAAGTACGTTCTGACATGTAAAAAGGATTAGAAGTTGCACTTGATAATAAAGTTAGCATATCTCAGTAGTTAGGGAGGATAATAAGGAAAGTAGTTAGACAGGCTGCATATAAGTCAAGGTGGACTAGGTTCTTGTACACTTACTTACAAACAACTCCCAAATCTTAGCACCTTAAATTAATAAGGCGTATTTCTCACTTATAGCACATGTCCATTGCCTGAGGCCTTTGCTCCCTGTCTCCTCACTTTTGATTCAGTTTAATAAAAAGAGACTTTGAAGTGTCTCGAATTGGAGATAAATGCCCTAGTCTGAAAGTGACACAGGCCACTCTGTCCACATCTCATTGACCAGAAGTAGTCACAACGACCCACTCAACTGCCAGGAGGTCAAAACTTGTGGTCCTGATGTGACCATAAATTCTTTGACACTCCTCTCCTTGAAAAGCCAGTTTTATGTCATCTCTCCTTGAATATGGAGAAGTTTTGTGACTCCTTTTCTGAATAGAATATAAGGAAATGACTTTGTATCAATTTCCAGGCTCAGCCTTGAAGAGATGGGCAGATTCCACTTCCTACTCTTGGAATGCTGACTCCAGGAGAAGCCAGTTACCATGTAACATCTCTGGCTGCTTGTGGTATGAGGAAGCCCCAGTGAAACACATGGAGAGGATGTGTGGAGAGAATTGCCTGGCCAGCAGATACAAAGCGGAAAAGAACTGAAAAACCCATCCAACAGCCTGATCTGAGGCCCCAGCCACAATGCTCCAGTCAAGTCATCCAGCTATATTCAGCCACTGAAGCCACCACAACTGAGGTGGCACCAGTCATCATAGAGTGAAGATGAGCCATTCCAACTGTGCCCTGCCTTAATGTCTGACCCACATAATAGAGAACACAATCAAATTGTTGACAGTTTACTCCACTAACTTTTAGGATCACTTGCTATGCATCAATAGAAAACTAGAACATGTACCATAAACCCGGAAGGTGGAGAGCAGGAAATATTTTGTACGTAAATGACTATGATAGTTTCTTTCTAAATTGCAGTACACTTTTGTGTAAATATTATTGACAATTTTCTCAATGCTTCCTCCATTCGATTTACCTCTTAAGCTTCCTCTTTCTTCTCCAGTGACAGGGATAAATTTCCTCTGCAGAGACTTGAATGTGAGGATTTTGATTGCATGTAGTACATTTTCTCTAAAGAACTGAAAGCTCATATGACCCTTGCGCTCTATAATTTTGGAAGAATTCAGGGCAAAGACAAACTCTCATGCTCTAATGCACACATAGAACAGAAAAAAATAAAAAATAAGGATTATATAAATGAAGTGAAAACAGTCTGGATATTGGAAAATATATTGTTCTTCCCCCTAATTCCCCTCCCAGGAGTCAAGAGGGAGCTGAGAAACTCTGCAAGCTCTGAGTAGGACAACACCTTTCTGGCCTCTGTGTCTCTGGCAAGGGAGGAGAGGTGTCCCTCAGAATTCTGCAAGTGCCTGGCAAGATGTCTGTCCTTCCGTTTTCCGCAGCTTACTGCCTCGCCTCCACCCTCCCCCTGAGACCATCAGGACTAATCTCAGGTTATTTCTCATTCCCAGGAAATCTATTCCTCATCTGTTTCCAAGTGCATTGCAAACAATACCCACCTGTGCCCAATTACGGCATTCCTGATTTCACTTTCCTTCTCTTGACATGGCACTTATTAAACGTGGTATATTGTATTTTAACTTATTTATTTGACCATTTTTATTCTACACCCCTTTCCCTAGAATGTAAGCTCCAGGCAGGTATGGATATTTGTATTTGTCTGTTCTATTACTTGCTGTACTCTCAAGACCCAGAACAGTGCCTGGTATAGATTACATCCCCATCAAATTTTGAGCAATGCATGGTTTAATGGATAGATGAATAAATGTAAAGGGAAAATAAATGAATTTTTTAAATTCCTATAGATATGATCCCAAATTTTTATTTATTGGAATTGTCTTATAAACTAGATGTATTCCACTTCTTGATTTGATTTAATGCCACGGTCTTAATAAAGCTTAAGAAACGCTATATCTTTAAAAGAGTACAATGACTATGAGAAATGCTAAAAATAAATAATATAGGACATAGAGACCTATTTTAGTCAGTTAGCAACCCTGTTGGTGGCTGGAGATAACAGAATAACTTTTGAGTTAGTATCTAGTTACAATTATAACTTTCTTTATGCACTTATTTCCTTTTTGGTATTCTCCCTACAATTAGGATTAACCATTCACCACATGAATAGTTGTTAACACCCTATAGATGAGTGACTACATTTCTGCCAGAGATGTGTTAAAAATTTGAGAGATCAGAGCCATTAACACATTTATCCATCATATAATCCTTTAAATATTTTTCTTCAAAGTACTAAATATAGCAACATCAAAAAAACTCCATAATAAAATATGATACACATAAAAGACAAGAAACCAAGAGGGAAGAAACATCTGCGTTTTCCTGAAATATTAACTATTATAAATGTTAAGACATGACTGGTGAGAAAAGTTCTGTATATCTAGCAGAAATGTGGAAGACATCAAAATGGATATAAGCCAGAGTAATTGCATTCCCAAGAGAAAAGAAAATATTTGATGATTTCAAAATCATTTTTAAATATACCTCAGGAAACTTCTATACAGGTGAGGAAAATTTAAAGAAAAAAACTAGACAATATGGTCCTTCTAATTGATGCTAAATTCTTTAAAATCAATTATTCCCAGGAAATTTCCTGAGTTTGGGTTCTTGTAAAGATAATCCAGGTCACCATTAACACTTTTAAATTTGTAGCCTGTCTGGTAAACTGAAGCGCTAGGACTTTTCTTACCCTTAAATTAATTTCCACCAACCAGTGCATCTTCTAAAACACCTTCATCCCACAATCTCCAAGTGAGGAAATAGTAAGTCCATTCTTCCAGTAACCAGTGGAATAGAATACAACCTAGAAGTCATGACTGACTGCTCTCTTACATGATTCCAATTCATCGTCAAACCATAAATGTTCTGTCTTCAAAATATATCTGTACCATTCCTCCCTGGTCTAACACTATCCTTATATCTCTCCTGAATTATCACTGTAGCATCCTAGATGAACACCTTGCTTCCGCCACTGCCTTCCTAAAAGTTATTCTCAAAACAGCAGCCAAAGTAAGCCTTCAAAGCATATATCTTATCATGTCATTTTCCTGTTTAATACGCTACAATGATTTTTCCCATCTCAATTAACTATTGCCATGACTACTACATCTTAGCAGTTTTTGCTATCCCTCCCTTATCTCCTACGATTCTCCCCGCCCTATCCCAGCTCATTCTATTTTAACCACACTAACTTGAATTTGAGAATTCCATACTTGCTCCTGCATGAATATTTTCACTTTCTATTTATTCATGCTGGAAAAGCCTTCCCAAATATAGCTGCACTGCTTGTTCTGTCATTTTCTTCAGGTCTCTTCTCAAACATCATGTTATTAAAGAGCCTTTACTTCTTCCTGCCCTTCCTACCACAGCAAACATGCCCTATTCACATAAGCTTACATTATTCTTGTCCATTGTACATATCATTCTCTGATAGTTTGCACATTTATTTGTTTATACATTTGTATCCCTTTCAACAACTGAAATATAAATAAGTTCCACGAAGGTAAGGAATTTGTCTGTTTTGATCAATGCTATATTTATCGCTCTGAGCATGGAACCGGGCACTTAACAAATTTCACCATACAAACGCTAGTGGTTCATGATCTGAAGACAATATCCTGAGTGACTCAGAAAGAACCCTGAAGACTGCATCTGGAAGTCTCTTGAGATGCCAATGCTTGACTGTGCTTTCTTTCTCCTGCTCAACCATAACCTTTATCTTTATTAAAGCCTTAGCTGAGTAACCTCGGAAGAATCTTGTGGGTACTTTCAGTTGGCCAATCCTGTATAACTGATGCAAAAGAATACCATTAAAAGCCAGCTCCAAAAGGAAAAACATTTTAATACATATACCCCCCAAAAAGGCTAATGTTCAGCATATATAAATCATAAAGAAAAAAAGCAGATACTTAAATAGAAAAATGGCAAAAGGACTTGAACAAGAATTTCACATGACTGATTTCACAATGACTAATAAAGTTATAAAAAGATAATCAAATTCATTAGACATTAGGGAAAATTCAAATTAAAAACAAAGTACAATATTAGTTCTTACCCACTAAAATTGCTTAAAGGAAAATTTCAGATAAGACTAAATGTATACCAAGGACGTGGAGCAACTAGGACTCTGATGCACAGCTGGCAGAGTAACATTGGTACAATCACTTTTAAAAACTGCTGTTGGGGCGGCCCCATGGCCGAGTGGTTAAGTTCACATGCTCCGCTTCGTTGGCCCGTGGTTTCGATGGTTCAGATCTTGGGCGCGGACATGGCACTGCTCATCAGGCCACGTTGAGGCGGTGTCCCACATGCCGCAACTAGAGGGACCCACAACTGAAATATACAACTATGTACTGAGGGGATTCAGAGAGAAAAAGCAGAAAAACAAAAAAAAGAAGACTGGTAACAGTTGTTAGCTCAGGTGCCAATCTTTAAAAAAAAAACAAAAAACTGCTGTTAATAGCTACGAAAGTTGAACCTATTGGCACCCTATGATCTGGCAATTTCATTCTTACTCATATGCCCAGTGGAAATGTGCACATGATTCATGAAAGTTACATGAAAAAGAAGTTCCTAAAAGCACTATTCATAATAGTTCAAACTAAAACCATCTTGAATGTCCTTCAATGCAGAATGGATAAATAAAGTTTTGTACATTCATATAATGGACTACTATTCAGTAATGATAATTAAGGAAGTAAACTACATGCAACAGCGTGGATTAAATCTGCCAAATATAATATTGGTCAAAAGGTCAAACACAAAAGAATACATTCTCTACAATTTCAGTTAAAAAACTTGAAGAAGAAAAACCAATCTACGTTGTTAAAAGTGGTGGTGAAGGGAGCATAAGAAGAGCTTGTAGTGAGCTGGTATTATTTTATTTAGTGATATAAGCACTGGCTACATAGCTCTTGTAATGTTGTAAAAAATTCATCCAGTTGTGTCCTCATGATTTGTATAATTTTATGTGCCTACATTTCAATAAAAGTTAAGAATAACATCATGAGTATTTCCCCATGTAATCTGATAATCTTTAAAAACATGATGTTTATTTTCATAACAGCACATAGTATTAGTGAACTAAAATATATTTAATTAATGACTAAATGATGGACATTGAGTGTTTTAAGTTTGCTATTGTTCTAAATGCAGTATATCCCTGTGCATACGTCAGTGTAGATCTTTCTGGTTATTTCCTTCCACAAAATACAAGAAGTAGAAGTATTTAAGAGTTAGGAACAATTTTTTAGAAATTGTTGGTATAGTACTTCATACTTGGTATAAATAACAAATTTCCCTCTTGAGAGTTGATGATACTTAAGATTACTCTAATATCTCTAGGTTATCTTCTGTACAACAATAGAAACCCAAAGGAGATGGGATAAATATGGAGTTGCCTCATGCTGTACTCAAGGAGCCCTGAAGGATGTTTATTTGTTTTAAAGTATATTGCCTTTGGCATGAGATTTTTCCATCAAGGGTTTATTCAAGGCAATAGTGCATGAAAATTTCCACATTATAATCTTCTAAGGAGACTTTTATGAACAGTATTACAATAGGTTTCCATTCAAGGCAAGGAAAAATGTCTCCTCTGTCCAAACCGCAATCATTTTTTATATCTTATTTTTCTTTCATTAGCCCTCCTCTCCAGGCAACTGACTGTTTTCCTCTTCCTCTTCCCTGTCACACTCTTTCCCATTTCCATGATTTTATTAGTTTTGCTCCCTGAATCTAGATTTTCCATTTTCCACCAAATCATACCTCATCCGTACTTTGAAACCCAGTTCAAAGTCTGTCATCTTCACAAACATTATTCTAATTCTTGCCAGAGTTGAACCTGTGCCTTGCTGAATCTTCAGAGTTCTTGAGCCTAAACTGCTAACGTGTCGTTTTTCGAAGCAATGACTTACCAAGTGCCGTTTAAAATTCCCTCTGTTCAAATCAAGTATTGCATATAGGTCTTATCTTCTTTGCTAGAATGAGTGTGCTATTGTAAGCATAATTGTCTCATTTACCCTTATATTCCAAACTCCTAACAAAAGTACAGCATATCATAGGTGCTAGACAACTTTTTTTGAAATAATTAATGAATTATTGAAGACATCTTTTCACATTAGCTACTCACATTGGTCATTTTACAGTAAAATAACAGAAAGAAACATTTTAACTTGGGTGAAAATTAACTATGTAATTATAACATTCAGTTTGAGTTATACATAACAAGACACAGTCTTTACAGTAAATACTCTGTTTGCCCCATCCTATATGAGTCATTAGCCACAGGTGGCCGTTTAGCACTTAAAATGTGGGTAATCTGAATTGAGACGTGCTGTAGATTAAAATACACATCAGATTTTGAAGAATTTAGGGGAAAAATGAATGCAAAATATCTTATTAATAATTTTTATAATGATTACATATTGATAGGATAGTATCTAGGATATATTGTGATAAACAAAATATATTATTAAAATTAGTTTTGCCTATTTTTATGTGTTCTTGCCTTTTTAATGTGCCCGCTAGAAAATTTAAAATTAAAAGAGTGGTTTGCATTATGTTTCTATTGAAGAGCACTTCCCTAAGTCCTTTTAGAATATAATCTACTATTAAAATATAGGGAGATATTAGAAAATACCCAAGGTAGATTTGTCCCTATCCTCAAGCAGAAATTGGATGGATCCAAGTGAAGCTTGCCGAAGCATATCACAGTGAACTAGAGTTAAGATGTGAAATGTTTGTCATGCTAAAGCTCACGGAGACTTAGGTATTAAATTTCTGAAGACATTCTGAATATTTGTGCTTATTCTTCCTGAAATATTTGACATATATGTTCCATATTATTTTTCCTTTTCTAAAAATTTCTGATGGTTCTACAAAAAATATTATGGAAGACATCTACTTGTATAACTGAAATCAACAAGTTTTTGTCTTTATTTAAATAAAAACTGGAGATATGAAAATCGGAAATAAGCTTTCAGGTGAGTCTCTGTGTTTCTTTTAAAGTACATCAAGCCACTTTTGTGATTCTATAACTTCTTACACAAATATTTACTATTCTACTGGATCATGAGGATTAGTTCCGTAATTCAAATTTTCTTTTCTTCACACAACTTACATTCTTCAAACTTCAATTGTGAAGTGTATACAAAGAAAGAACAATTTTTATAATAGGCTACAGAAAGATTGTGTATGTTTGTGTGTGTGTAAGAGCTCTCATTCTTAGATATCAACATATATTTGTTGCCACAACCTCTAATCTTCCCTTTTAGTGCCAATTCACAAAATTTAGGTTATCACCATTTTCTCTCACAGAGTTCACCAATGGCTTTTAAATTCCCAACTTCAAGATATTTTACTCAGCTTCTTTGTGTATTCTTCACAAGTGAGCACTTACTTCTTGAAATTCTCTCCTCTCTGCTTTCATTCTTTCTACCTCTTTCATAATTTCTTCTTGATCTTCTTTACGAAATCTAAGTGTTACATACATATTGACAATCATTAAATCAATGTCTTTGGACATCCTTCTCTCCTGAGATGCAGATTGGTATGTACAATGGACCGCTGAGGTGGTGTTGAACCTCATTTAGAAATGAATATGCCCAAGTCTGAACTCATCTTTCTGCTGCTAGTACCTTCCATCCAATTATTCAGAATCAATGCCTGCAAGCAATTCTATATTCCACCCTCTTCCTTACTTACATTAGCTCCACTCCTAAGTCCTGCTGCCTGTCAATTTTAGCTCTTAAATATTTTCAATGTCCATTTCCTACTTTCTATTTGTTTCCACCACTGCCCTAGGAAAGGCCCTCAATATCTCCCTCTTGCCATACTGTCATAACTTCCCTATCAAATATGCCGTTCTGCCCCCAATATATCTTCTATGCTTTCCCCAGTGTTAACTGTTACATCAAAATCCAGTTATGTTTTCCTACATTAAATTTTTTTAATGCTTCACGATCATTCAGAGCAGTATTTCTCAAAGTAGAGCAGATCGTTACCATTAGAATCACTAGATCGGACATACCAGAGATAGGCCGGGAATCTTCAGTTTTATAAATTCTCCAGGTAATAACATAACACATAACATAGTTTGAAAAACACTCCCATAGGAGGAAAGCAACCAATTCGCTTGCAAGTCATATAAGGCCCTTCATTATCTGATTGAAGTCTATCTTTTTCTAACCCCTTGCATTTTTTTGTTCCAGCACTATAGAACTGCTTGGAAACCCTCTGAAGGTACCACTTTTCTCTCACAAATTCATTTCTTTGCACGAACTAATTCTTTAGCTTGAAATTCCCTTCCATGTTTATTTCCAGGCAATTTTTATTCAAGTTTCAGGTCCGGTTATTTGGCATCGGCAGGTTATTTTGAATCTCTACATCCTCAATGTCTAGCAAGCATCAAGTAGGCACAGTGCCTACACAAAGGCTGCCCAAATTCACCACCCTACATGCCATATTGCTCTTGAGTTATTGTTACACTTCCTTGTCGATGTTAATTGTAGGTTTTCCACCCTCCTTTCCACCACCACGTGTTAGTTCACTAAGTGCAGGGATTCTGTTTGCTGCTATATTCTCTTTAGCTGGAATAGTGGATGACACATAAAAATTTGTTGACTAAATGCCTTCCTTCATAATTTAATGTTAGAAATAAATAGATAATAAATCCCCAAATTTCATGATGTCTGAGGAAACAGCAAACTTTGGAGCCCAAACCCTGGGATTCTGGAGAGCTGTGTTGTAGGCCTAGGTTTTTCACGAATAAGCAATGCGAGCAAATCTCTTAATGCTTCTAAGTCTGAGGTTTCTAAACAAGAGGCTCTGGAATGGTTGCTTGGCTCTCAACTCTGGCTGGACTTTACAATGATGTGCAAGGTTAAAATTCACTAAACCAATCTGGGGGTGAGGCCCCGGCATCAGCAGATCTGAAGACCTCCCGGGTGACTTCAATGAGCAGTTGAGTTGAGCTCCTCTGTAGCAGACAAGGGTATTATGTACCTTCAGTGTTCTCAATTTGTCCTCTGTGACCTTCTGAATTTTCTTGTGGAAAAAATGATGTTTACTAAGCTGTTTATGCACATGTAGGACAGCTAAGTGTTATTCACATGACATTATTTTCTAGTAAAAAATGTCTTTTTGATTTAACCTGAAGTCCAACTGGAAGCTTTTGAAATTGGCAAAATATCACATCATTCAATTGTGGGAAGCGAAACAAAAGCACTGAGGTGAACAAATGCATCTTGTTTTGATTTATGCAAACACACATCCCCCCGACTAGACTCCCTCCGTCCCCCTCTCCTCTTCGCCCTCCCCACCTTTCACTGTGCTGAAAACAGCATGTTCCTGGACATCTTTCAGTCTCTGTCCTTCTGCCTTTCAGTGGTCCATTGGGTTCCATGGACGTGGCGTCTATGAGATGTCCAGAGAGAAGGAGACAAACTGGCCCTGACTCATTCCAAGACCAAGAGAGCTAGTCGATATTTATCTCTAACTTTGGTTCTGCAACTGCAGAATAAGCCTATGAGCTAAAGCTGAGGGGGGAAATGAGAGACAGCACAAAGGGAATTCAAAAGAAAGCTAAGCCTGAGCTGGCACTGTGAAATTCCATCAGTCAGATGGCCCAGGACAGAGACCGAGCCGTTTTGAATATGTAGAGAGGAGTTAACAGAAACAAAAAGAGACACTATAGTCAGTCAATCGAAAGAAAAAGGAGACACTCCTTACTTGATATTCAAGATTTTCTATTTGATCCCAGCCTCCTTTTCCAACCTTTTCATCTTTTCCTTGCATTCTAATATACAGGCAAGTATACTTATTAGTCCCTATACAGCGTACATTTTTTTGTTTTACTCAGGCTATGCTCACTGTCTAGAATCTTCCTTTCTCCAATGACGCAGGCTCAAATCTTAGCTTTACTTCAAGGTCACCCTCAAATGCCTTCATCCATGCACACAGACGCCTCCCATCCCTACTCCGAATGGCAGGTACCCTCCCTCTGCTCTGAATATCCACGGCACTCTGTCTTCTGGTGACTGTTAAGGCTTATCATCTCACATTTGGTACGATAGTTGTATTTGTACATATGTTATGTCTCTAACTTTCTCTAAGTTCTGTCAAGATAGATCCTGAGTCTGATTCATGTCTGTGGCTGCCTCAGTGCCTAACACAGTATCTTTTGTTTTTCTAGTTTTATTGAGAAATAATCAACATACATCACTGTGTAAGTTTTAAGGTGTACAGCATGATGATTTTATTTACATATATTGTGAAATGATTACCACAATAGGTTTAGTTAACCTGCATCATTTCATATAGATACAATAAAAAGAAAAGAAAAATAATTTCTCCTTATGATGAGTACTCTTAGGATCTACTCTCTCAACAACTTTCTGTGTAGCACATAGCAGTGTTAGCTACAGTCATGAGTTGTACATTACATCCCTAGTATTCCCTGATGTGAAGGAAATTATCGCTGCTTGAAAGAGTATAAGCAGTTCCAGGAAATTCTATGTTGCCTGCAGAATAAATCTTATAACTGGAAGTTATATATTTTGACCACCTTCCTCCAGTTCCCTCTCCTCCCACCCTGGCCTGTGGTGACCATAAATCTGATCTCTTTTTCTTTGAGTTTGGGGGGGGGCGTTGTTCGTTTGTTTTCTATTCCACTTATAAGTAAGATCATACAGTAGTTGTTTTTCTCTGTCTGACTTATTCCATTCAACATAATGCTTTTAAGGTCCATCTGTGTTGTTGCAAATGGTAGGATTTCCTTGATTTTTATGGCTAAATAATAGTAATATATCTTAGAAAGATAGCTTCTTTATCCATTCATCCATCAATGGACACTTAGGTTGTTTCTATGTCTTGGCTATTGCAACTAATGCTGCTGTGAACATGGGGTAGAGGTATCTGTTTGAGTTAGTGGGGATTTTTTACCTTTGGATATATTCCCAGAAGTGGAATTGCTGGATCATATGGTAGTTCTATTTTTAACTTTTTAAGGACCCTCCATACTATTTTCCATAATGGCTGTACCAATTTACAATTCCACTGATAGTACACAAGGGTTCCCTTTTCTCCACATCCACACAAGCTTTGTTAGCTCTTGTCTTCTTGATGATGGCCATTTTAATAGGCATGAGGTGATGGCTCATTGTGGTTTTAATTTGTATTTCCTTAATGACTAGTGATGTTGAGCATCTTTTCATGTACTAGGGCTTAACACAGTATCTTAATTCTACCTAGGCACTCAATAAAATTTACTGATAAAAGAAAGATGGAAAACATTATTTTTTCAAAGTGCATGCTATTCCCTGATGAGAAGGAAAATATCAGCACTTGAAAGAGTATAAGCAGTTCCAGGAAATCCTATATCGCCTACAGAATAAATTGTTGACGTAGAACACACATATGTACACACATAGATAAAATAATAAATTTAGTTAACATTTGTTATGCCTCAACTTCTGTTCAGGTTGCCTTATATACGTTATCTTTTTCAAACATGACAGCAACCCCACAAGATAGGTACTATACTTTCTATTTTAAAGGTAGGAAAACTGAGGCACAGAGAAGTGAACTGTCCAAGGTTACAGGTGAAGGTAGGGCTTGAAACTGTCATGTTAATTCCTACACCCCTGATCTTCCCATTATGCTACATCACTTAGAGAGAGGTAAAATTTGAAGTGCTAAGATTCCTTAAGACTGGTAAAAAATTTCACCAAATCCTTAAAACTTTAAAGAGTAAAGAATAAAGATCTTAGAAAGATGTTTTTAAAAAAATATTACAGTCTCTATGTGAGAACAAAAGGTATGAAACAGGCAGAGTTCTTTATCTTCTACAATGTTTCACTTTTAGTATTGCAATCTTGCTATATTTTGAAAGAGAGAGATTATTACCTGTACAACTATTATTGTGAATATGGGCATCTTATTGAGAAGTATAGTTAATATGTTATCAAAAAGTTATAATTATCTCATTAAATAAATATCCTTATGTGCATCTTCTCTGTTCAATTTTATTACATTTGTTATTTTAAAATATAATCAAATAAATAATAGGAATGATTGAAAAGATACATGGTTTCCAAAACTTTTTTGGAATCCAATCTCTCATTAAATAATTTGAGTCCTGATTTTTAAACATTTAAGTCAGGTAATCAGAGTATGAAAAAATGATCCTGGCTGTAATTTGATAGCTCTTGCTCCATTTTAGTATCCTTTGGCATTTTGGAACAGTAGCGTTTTACTCATGTTAATCCAAGGGCATTCTAAGGTTGATTGGCACCCTAAGATTGGAACGATTTGATTTTGACGCAAGTGAGGCTATCTATGCCAATTGTCCCTTTCTGCTGTTCCAATTGCCCATGTCAAAAGCGTATTTTCATGTAAAGACAAACTAAGGATGGCTGAGTAGAAAATAGTTTTGCAAGTTTTAAAAACTTAACTAAGATGTTGAAGCTTTTGCAAATTGAAAGTGATGCCATTGTGTAAGCAAGGTACCAAATCTCTATATGTAACTCTGTTATTTCTCAATTTTTTCATGAAGTGAAAGAATCACTTTATTTTCAGGATTTGTAGGGGCTACACTTAGTGCGCAAATATACTGAAGCACATTACTTGGCTTCAAATTACTTCTGGAGGAAACAAGAAGATATGGAAAAGAAGCACAAACTATATAATAATTCATCAGCACAGGCTTTTCAAGTAAGTTTTAAATCTTATATGTTTAAATATTAATTTGTTGGCTTAACAGCTACAAAATGAAAACAACTAATGAATGTAATCTAAACAGAAGAGAATCAGGCCTGTATTTTACAAATGCACGCCCTTGAGAGGCTTCGATAAGAGGCGAACAGCAACTCCAGAGTACGTGAATTTGCAGTATGTTGAGACCAACGTCTGTAATTACTCTCCGCCAAGATCTGTCAGCACTGATATGCAACTGGCACCCCAGTGAGCTGCAGATTCTTAAATGGTGCTCTTTCAAACAGACGCATAAAAATTTATATCCATCAATTTCAGGAAACTATCTTTGATGTAGTTAAACAAGTAACGGTTTCTCTAGGGTCTAGAAAAAGGCAAGGTTAAAATATATGTACTTCAATGGAATAATGTTTTACCTTTCCTCCTGGGAGTTAAAGCTGTAGCGTTGTAATGCTAACATTGGGCCCTCCGGGAAGCACATATGTTACCTAGTATTTTTCATATTAACCATTATATATGTTTTAAAGACTAAAAAAATTAGCAATCTGTGCTGTTAGTGTCATTCATGCTTCAACTACTCTAAGAAAATGATGTGGTTTGAACTTACACAACATTCTGCACTTGAAAGTGTATTTAAGCAATTTCTCTTCCAAGAGTTTTATCTTCTTCAAAAAAAAAAAAATTCCAAATTAAGTTTATATGATTAAGTTAGATAACAGCTAGTTCAGAAATGTTTCTTCTAATTCAATCTTATCATAAAGAAGCTTAATGAAATTTGGCACATTCTTCAAAAATGTATGTTTTTTTCGGCTTCATATATTTTCCAGTCTTTTCTCTTCTGAGGTATAGAAACTGGAGACAACTTTCTTCCTTGGTTGTATTAATAACCAATAGCCAATTTTTAATTCAAGACTCAAATAATTTAACAACATAAAAAAATAAGAGCTATTAATCAACAATTTTGCAAACATGAGTTCATTGTCTGAGTGTTAGTCAAACGGGAATTCGAATAACAGTATTGAATGAACTAGTATTAAATTGTATACCTTCTCACGGCAAGTTCTCTTGACAGATGGGAAACCAGTTGATGTTCATTTTTACCCAGAATTATTTTGTCATACATTATATTCAGAAAAGTGAATCCAAGTTGGTCTAGCTAATTGTTTTTCTAGCTCCATGACGTAGGTTTTCTCATTACTGTTCTCACAGTGAATTTCTAAAGAGAACTGTTCCCCTAACTTACTAGGCTAAACATGGCTTTTCTGCACATCTCAGAGACATGTCAAGAAGCAATAGACAATAGTGCTCGTCAAGATGGCGCTGTGAGCAGACGTTGAACTCGCCTCCTCCCACGAACACAACCAGGTTACAACAATGTTGGGAAGAATCACCCTGGACTGAAAACTGAAAACTGGATAAAAAGAACCCTCACAACAAGGGACAGCCCTGACGAAAGCAGAAGAGGCAGTAACTCCGGCTGGAGAGGATAAAAGTCACCTTTGGGAGCAGCGGAGCTTCTCAGCTGGCCAGGCGGGAGCCAACCTAAGGTATGAGCCTTCCCTGGAGGAGTGAGGTCCAGAGCGGGGGCAAAACTGCTATAATTATCCTTTGGACTCAGCCCAACTGAGATGAGGGTCTTACTGTCTGGCTTTCCTGGCTATTAACTGCAGCGAGGACACCCCAGAAAAGCTATCGGCCAAAAGCCAAAAAGATCCGGGTCATAAAGGGCCCACGCACAAACTCACTCATTGCAGCAACCTAAAATCACCAGAGAGAAGGCTGACTGTCCTTTGGTGAAACGAGACTCACCTAGTGGGCTCTGGGGGCATCTTGGTGAGAGGAGGATCCTTTCCTGAGACTGAGACATTGGTGGGGGCCATTGTTCTGAGCTGGTCCAGGCGTGCTGATACGGACACAGGTGGGGGCCATTGAAGTGCCTCCCTTGGGCTGTTAACCCAGGGGTCTGCCACACCCACTAGAGCACAGATTTAATCCAGTTCAGACAGGGCAGGCAACCCACCCTACGGACTGGCCCCACCTAACAGCAAGCCCTCAGGCTACTTTTCAGCCTGCATTGACTGAGTGCCTTGATCCTCTACAGGCAGGCAAGGGTGTCTGCCTCTGTGGGGTAGGGCTTGTGTGAGGACCAGGTGAACTGTGGGGGCCATTGGGGCAGAGGTGGGGGCCTCTGCAGTGTGGCAGTGGGGTAGGCTCCAGGGGGTTGAGAAGTGTGCACGACCAGGACTGTGTTGACAGTGTATGTGGTCCAGAGGGGGGTGAGGCTTATCAGCGGCAGAAGACTTGTGCTTCACAAATAGCCATAAAAAGGGTCAGCCCCACCTTCCAAAGCCTGAAACAACTGAGTGCCTCCATGCCAAGGGCTAACCCCACTCAGCTGCACTCCTAAGAGAACTGACATCAGCCTTGTTGGCCTCAGGCCTATCACAACTGTACGCCGCTGAGCCTAGCAACCAGCTACACTGGGTACCAACCCAATTAAGAGAACACTTGCAATAAGAGTGTGCTGATAGACTTTGTAGCCAACAGTGCTGAGGCCCCTCCAAACCGGATTTACAAACAGCTGGCCAGGGAAGGAAAGATCAGACTCCCTGGGTACCTGCAGTGGGAGCAACCCTGCCACAGCAGAAGAACACAAGTAGCCCACAAAGGGGTCACTCCTGGTTCTTATGGTCTGGTGACGAGAGGGAAACACACCATTGGGCCTCATAAGGCATCTCATACATAAGGCCACTTCTCCAAGATCAGGAGACATAGCCGACTCACCTAGTCCAAAGAAAATAGCACAGAGGGAGAGGCATAATGAGGAGGCAAAGGAATACTTTCCAAGCAAGGGAACACTACAAAACACCATAAAAAGAACTAAGTGAAACAGAAACTAGTGACCTCCTTGGCAAGGAATTCAAACAAAATATAGTGAGGATGCTCACAGATATGCAGAGAAGAATGGATGAACACAGTGAGCACATCAGCAAAGAACTGGAAGATATAAAAAAGAACCAATCAGAAATGAAGAATACAATACTTGAAATGAGAAATTCACTAGAGGGACTCAATAGCAGAGTAGACGAAGCAGAAGAACAGATCAGCGAGCTAGACGAAAGATTAGAGGAAATCACCCAAGCAGAACAGACAAGAGAAAAAAGAATTAGACAGACTGAGAACAGTGTAAGGGAACTCTGGGACAATATCAAGCGTGCTAACATTTGGATTATAGGGGTCCCAGAAGGAGAAGAGAGAGACAAAGGGGCAGAAAATTTATTTGTCGAAATAATAGAGGAAAATTTTTTCCTCACCTGAGGAAGGAAACAGACATCCAAGTTCAGGAAGCACAGAGAGCTCCAAACAAGAGAAGCCCAAAGAGGCCCACACCAAGACATATTATAATCAAAATGTCTAAAATTAAAGGCAAAGAGAGAATCCTAAAAGCAGCAAGAGAAAGGCCACAAGTGACACATAAACGGAAGCCCATCAGGCTGTCAGCGGACTTCTCAGCCGAGACCCTATAGGCGAGAAGAGAATGGCATGACATATTTGAAGTGCTAAAAGGAAAACACCTACAACCAAGAATACTCTATCCATGAAGGCTGTCATGCAGAATGGAAGGAGAGATAAAGAGCTTCCCAGACAAGCAAAAATTAAAGGAGTTTATCACTAAGAAACCAGTTCTATAAGAAATGCTGAAGGGACTTATTTAAGTGGGAAAGTAACGACAACAAATAGAGATAAAAGAAAAAAATTATCAAAAAAACACAAAACAACAACAAGAAAAAACAGGCAATAAAATCACTTGTAAGGTAAAAGTATAGTAAAGGCAGCAGATCAACTACCTGTGAAAGTAATATGAAGGTTAAAAGACAAACGTACTAAATTACCTATTTCAATGATAAGAGAGCAATGGATATACACACACTAAACAAAAGACTATATATGATGTTAAAAACATATAATGTGGGAGGAGAGGAGTGAAAAAGTAGAGCTTTTAGAAAGAGGTCAAGCTAAAGAGTCTATCTACTCAATATAGACTGTTATATGCATAGTATATTAAATAGGATCCTCATGGTAACCACAAACCAGAAACCTATAACAAGCAGCAAAAAAAGTAAGACAAAAGAAATCAAACATATTACTAAAGATAGCCATCAAACCACAAGTGAAGAGAGCAAGAGAAAAAGAAAGGAACTGAGAAGAACTACTAAAACACCCAAAAAAAGAAAAAGTGACAAAATGGCAATAAATACATATTTATCAATAGCTACTTTAAATGTCAATGGATTAAATGCTCCAATCAAATGCCATAGGGTGGCCAACTGGATAAAAAAAGCAAGATCCATGTATATGCTGCATACAAGAGATACTCTTCAGACCTACAGACACTCACAAACTGAAAATGAAAGGATGGAAAAAGATATTCCATGCAAGGGCAAAGAAAAGAAAGCAGGGGTAGCAACACTTATATCAGACAAAATAGACTTTAAATCAAAAACTGTAATAAAACACAAAGATGGGCACTACATAATGATAAAGGGAACAATCCAACAAGAAAATATAACTTGTAAATATCTACGCACCCAACATAGGAACACCTAAATATATAAAGCAATTATTAACAGACATAAGAGGAGAAATAGACAGTAACACAATAATAGTAGGGGACTTTAACACTCCACTTACACCAATGGATAGATCATCCAAACAGAAGATCAGTAAAGAAACACTCACCTTAAAGGACACATTAGACCAGATGGACTTAGTAGATATATACAGAACATTCCATCCAAAAACCACAGAATACACATTCTTTTCAAATGCCCATGGAACATTCGCCAGGATTGATCACATATTAGGCCACAAAACAAGTCTCAATAAATTTAAAAAGATCAAAATAATACCGTGCATCTTTTCTGACCACAAAGGTATGAAACTGGAAATCAACTACCGAAAGAAAACCAGAAAAGCCACAAAAATGTGGAGATTGAACAAAATGCTACTGAACAATGATTGGGTCAATGAAGATATCAAAGAAGAAATTAAAAAATTCCTGGACACAAATGAAAATGAAAACACGACATGCCAAAATCTGTGGGATACAACAAAAGCGGTTCTACAATGGAAGTTTATAGCAATTCAGGCCTACCTCAACAAAGAAGAAAAATCCCAAATAGACAATCTAAAAGTGCACCTAAAGGTACTGGAAAAAGAACAACAAACAAAGCCCAAAATCAGCAGAAGGAAGGAAATAATAAAAATCAGAGCAGAAATAAATGAAATAGAAAGTAAAAAAACAATAGAAAAATTAATGAAACCAAGAGCTGGTTCTTCAAAAAGATAAACAAAATTGTCAAACCCTTAGCTAGACTCACCAAGAAAAAAAGAGAGAAGGCTCAAATAAATAAAATCAGAAATGAAAGAGGAGAGATTACAACGGACACCTCAGAAATACAAAAGATAATAAGAGAATACTGTGAAAATTATATGCCAACAAATTGGATAATCTAGAAGAAATGGATAAATTCTTAGAAACATACAACCTTCCAAAACTGAACGAAGAAGATGTAGAAAATTTGAATAGACCGATAACCAGTAAGGAGATCCAAACAGAAATTAAAAACCTCCCAAAAAATAAAAGTCCAGGGCCAGATGGCTTCCCTGGTGAATTCTATCAAACATTCAAAGAAGACTTAATACCTATCTTTGTCAAACTCTTCCAAAAAATTGAAGAGGAGGGGAGGCTTCCTAACTCCTTCTATGAAGCAAACATTATCCTGATACCAAAACCAGACAAGGACGACACAAAAAAAGAAAATTACAGGCCAATATCACTGATGAACATCGATGCAAAAATCCTCAACGAAATACTAGCAAATCGAATACAACAGTACATTAAAAAGATCATACATCATGATCAAGTGGGTTTCATTCCGGGGTTGCAGGGATGGTTCAACATCCACAAATCTATCAACGTGATACACCACAGTAACAAAATGAAGAATAAAAATCACATGGTCATCTCAATAGATGGAGAGAAAGCATTTGACAAGATACAGCACCCATTTATGGTAAAAACTCTAAATAAATTGGGTATAAAAGGAAAATACCTCAACATAATAAAGGCCATATATGACAAACCCACAGCAAATATCATTCTCAATGGAGAAAAACTGAAAGCTATCCCTCTAAGAACAGGAACCAGACAAGGATGCCCACTGTCACCAATCTTATTTAACATAGTATTGGAAGTCCTAGTAAGAGCAATCAGGCAAGAAAAAGAAATAAATGGGATCCACATTGGAAAAGAAGAAGTGAAACTGTCACTCTTTGCAGACGACATGATTTTATATCTAAAAAACCCTAAAGAGTCCACTAAAAAACTTTTAGAAAAAACAAAGGAATACAGTCAAGTTGTGGGATACAAAATCAATGTACAAAAATCCGTTGCGTTTCTATACACTAACAACGAACTAGCAAAAAGAGAAATTAAGAATGCAATCCCATTTACAATTGCAACAAAAAGAATAAAATACCTAGGAATAAACTTACCGGAAGAGGTGAAAGATCTGTACACCGAAAACTATAAAACATTGGTGAAAGAAATCGAAGAAGACACAAAGAAATGGAAAGATATTCCGTGCTCTTGGATTGGAAGAATTAACATTGTTAAAATGTCCATAGTTCCTAAAGCAATCTATAGATTCAACGCAATCCCTATCAAAGTTCCAACAACATTTTTCACAGAATTAGAACAAAGAATCCTAAAATTTATATGGAACAACAAAAGACCCTGAATAGCCAAAGGATTCCTGAGAAAAAAGAACAAAGCTGGAGGTATCACACTCCCCAATTTCAAATTATACTACAAAGCCATAGTAACCAAAACAGCATGGTACTGGCACAAAAACAGACACACAGATCAATGGAACAAAATTGAGAGCCCAGAAGTAAACCCACACGATTATGGACAGCTAATATTCGACAAGGGAGCCAAGAGCATACGATGGAGAAAGGAGAGTCTCTTCAATAAATGGTGTTGGGAAAACTGGACAGCCACATGCAAAAGAATGAAAGTAGACCATTCCCTTACACCGTGCACAAAAATCAACTCAAAATGGATTAAAGACTTGAATGTAAGACCCGAAACCATGAGACTTCTAGAAGAAAACATAGGCAGTACGCTCTATGACATTGATCTGAGCATCATATTTTCAAGTCCTGTGTCTGACCAGGCAAGGGAAACAAAAGAAAAAATGAACAAATGGGACTACATCAAACTAAAAAGTTTCTGCACAGCAAAGGAAGCCATCAACAAAACGAAAAGACAACCTAACAATTGGGAGAAGATATTTGCAAACCACATATCAGATAAGGGGTTAATATCCAAAATATACAAAGAACTCATACAGCTCAACAACAAAAAAACCAACAATCCAATTAGAAAATGGGCAAAAGATCTGAACAGAGATTTCTCCAAAGAAGAAATACAGATGGCCAACAGGCATATGAAAAGATGCTCAACATCATTAGCTACCAGGGAAATGCAAATCAAAACTACAATGAGGTATCACCTCACTCCAGTCAGAATGGCTATAATTAACAAGACAGGAAACAACAAATGTTGGAGGGTGTGGAGAGAAGGGAACTCTTGTTCACTGCTGGTGGCAGTGCAAAGTGGTGCAGCCACTATGGAAAGCAGTATGGAGTAGCCTCAGAAAATTAAGGATAGATCTACCATATGATCCGGCTATTCCACTGCTGGGTCTTTATCCAAAGAACTTGAAAACACAAAGGCATAAAGATACTTGCACCCCTATGTTCATGGCGGCATTATACACAATAGCCAAGACTTGGAAGCAACTTAGGTGCCCATCAAGGGACAAATGGATAAAAAAAATGTGGTATTTATACATGATGGACTGCTACTCAGCCATAAGAAATGATGAAATCCGGCCATTTGTGACAACATGGATGGACCTTGAGGGTATTATGCTGAGTGCAATAAGTCAGAGGGAGAAAGTCAAATACCATATGATCTCACTCATAAGTAGAAGATAAAAACGACAAAAAAAAACCCCACATAGCATTGGAGATTGGACTGGTGGTTACCATTGGGGAAGGGGGGAGGGGGGAGGGGAAAAGGGGTGATTAGGGTCACATGTGAGGGGATGCACTATAATTAGTGTTTGGGAGGTGAACATGAGGTAATGTATCCAGAATTTGAAATATGATATACATCCGAAAAAATATAAATTAAAAAAACAAACAAACAAACAAACGAAAAAGAGGCAATAGAGCATGTCTTCAGGGCATGCAGCAATTTCAGTCTAAAATTTAATTGTGGTAGATTGTTTGCAGAAATGGCTATAATCCATCCTTTTTCCATACACACTCCCCTTGTCAATGTAACTTCACAGCCCCTCTTATCAAGAGATGGGGTCTAGTCCTCCATAATCTAAATCTTAACTGGCCTTGTGATTTGTTTTGTCCACAAGAATATGACAAATGCAGCACTGGGCCATTTCTGAACCTAGGCTTCAAGAGGCCTTCCTGCTTCCACTCTCCCTGCTGAGATGCCACATGAACAATGCAGGCCCAGCCTACCAGACTTTGAGAGACACATGGTTCAGCTTTCCGTTGGTCCAGGTAATATTCTGCCAACCTCCAAAAGCAGAGCCAATTGGCAGTCTTGCCAAGATGCACGTAGAGCCAGGTGAGACCAGAATTGCTCAACTGAGCCCAGTCTAAACTATCAACCCCTATATTATGAGCTAAGTAATCGTTCATTGTTTTAAGCCACTGAGTGTTGGGGTGACTTGCCATGCAGCAACAGATAGCTGATACACTAATTGTGTATGACTCCTCTTTATCTGAAGACTTTAGGATGTTTATCTTTTCCTAATACCTAGCAGAATGTATAGTCCAGAGCAGGTGCTCAATAATGAATTATTTACTTTATTGAAGGGTTTATACACCAATAAGAATAAGCAGTTTTCATTTGGTGATTTGGTAACATCCAAATAATCTCCATGAATAACCAATCCCTCATCCATCTTATTAAATAATTTGAACATTTAACAAAAATATTGAATAGATAGAGAAGGTTGAATCTCAAGAAGCTGTGGACTGTTTTCACAAAACTTTTGACCTTGATTTAAACACACATCCCCTAATGCTTGTCACCTATGGCAAGGGTTGATCACAGCAGAAAAATCTGAGTCAATGTTTTCTTCACATTTGGGGAACCAACCCTTATAATGGTACCACCATAGCTTACATTTCTGGATAAGAGTTCACTAAACATCCCTATATTTACCAACTGACAAAAATACAGCAGCCTTTTTCCTCAAAATCATGGTCCTTGGACTATAAGGATCTGTATCACCCGAGAGCTTGTTAGGAAGACAAAATCTCAGCTCCCCTTCACTTGCACTCTTATTAATCAAACTCTGCATTTTATTACGTCCCAAATCACTTGCCAATCTGTCAGCCTGAAGCAACTTGGAGAGGACCTTTCTCAGCCCAGAGAGTGATTAGTGGTGTTCCTAGGAAAGGAACGTACAGTTGAACTTGTTAGTGTTTTTGAGTCATTTAGATACAAGAATATTAAAAGATAGTCATAGATGAGAGCAGATTAAGAGATATTTTTCCAATGCTCTTCATATTAGCATTAATGAACTTCACAGAGCAACTCTTGGAGCACAGAAGTGCTGAGTACTCCCCAGAAAAGACTCTTGGAAATTTTATAATCAAGAGGGGAATAGGAGAAAAAGGAGTTGTAATGGCAATAAAGCCTCAGAGGTTATGAATTGATTTTTGCCCGTAAGCTGGAGCTAGCTGGAGAGTAAAAGAATTAGCAGGGGTGAGGGAGGGGACTTGGGAGGACTGCCTGCAGTTTCCAGTCACTTTGTAGTCCCTGTGGAAATGCCTGTGGGGCACAGAGATGGACATTAAGGGCCATTATGATGATATGATCAAACAGGTTGTGCCTTGTGGTTTGATAATCACAATAGAATTAGTGCGTCCTTGCATTTTCCTTATTCATAAAACCGTACAGTTAAAAGGGGCTTAAATGCCATTTTTTTAAACTCATGGTTCAATGAAAGTATTCTTTCTGAAACACAACTCTCACACCTGGCAGTGCATCTACTTGAAAACAAGCAAACAAAAGGCTAAGAAATCTCCCTGATTCTCTTCTAGGTTGGAAATGATCTGTCCTTCCACTCTTCACAGGAAATGGCTTCTTGATTCTTTCTCAGACTCAGTTGCCTTCCTCTAGGAAGCCTCTTTTTTGTGTGTGAGGAAGATTGGCCATGAGCTAACATCTGTTGCCAACCTTCCCCTTTCTGCTTAAGGAAGATTGTTGCTGAGCTAACATCTGTGCCAATCTGCCTCTATTTTATGTGGGACACCACCACAGCATGGCTTGACAAGTGGTACTAGGTCCACGCCCGGGATCCAGGCCTGTGAACCCAGGCCATCGCCAAAGCAGAATGTGTGAAGTTGACCACTATGTCACTAGGCTGGCCCCTAGTAAGACTCCTTTTGCACTCTTCCCTTCAATTACTTTAATTTGCTTTTGCCAGGTTGTCCTAGGGATGGGAGGAAAGGCTCTGCACAAATGGTAGAGTTTATTTTACCAGGACAGCAGAATTTAGCATTGGACTAGAAAATAAAAGGAAGTTTATCTTATGTGGGCTCTCTGAGTGCAAAGGATTCAATAGGCTTTTCTCCCCTTAACAAAGGAGGAAGCTCCAGTAACTTTGAATAATAAAGTCATTTGATTTTTCTCTCTGCTTGTAATTCACTACGTGCAGGAAGCCAGAGAGGTCATACTAATAAAACAATAGTAGAATCACTTCTAAAACAGTATCCTAAGAAATTATCCAAATGTGGATAGAAATTATCCAAATGTGAAGTTCATAGGCGTAAGATTGTTTTGGTTTAATTTTTGTATGATATTAAAAATTAAAAGCAAGTTAAATATCTAACAATAGTGAAATAAATCATGATACAACCTTTCTGTCAGGCATTAAAAATCCAGGAGTGGAAACTTGCTTATAATACCATGAAGATTAAAAATAATTGCATAATATTGTGTTTGCCATGATTGTTATGTAGAGATTCCAATGCAAAAGTGAAAAGAAAACTTTATAAACTCTCAATTTGTAAAATTTAATAAATCAAAAAGCCATTAGCCTGATAAATGCATCTCAAATTTGCGTAATATAATATTTTTCATGATCAAGTAAATTTCTAACAGCCTTTGGGTAACTGACATGTAATATGCTACAGGAGCTTCTGACTTCAAAATAAAATTTACAACAGAGTTTCATTTATTAGATTGCTTTTTGTTTTCCATGCTTTTCTGTAACATTATCAAAACTTTTATAATTTAAAGATGGATGAATGCTATAAAAATCATCTTGCTATCAAACTCCAGAAAAATACTGGAAGAAGCATATTAATATTGATTTTAAAATGCATAGCTAAATTTGAGAAGAGAATCCCCAGGGGTCAAAATCAAAGAGGAAATTGAAAGGAGCAATTAGAGAAGTGGATGCCTTGGTTGTCCTGAGGGTAGTTTGTTATTACAGAGGAGTGACCAAGAGGATTGATTTTTAATAGCTACACAGGGAGAAAAGATGAGGTTTTGTGTTGAAAAAACTTCCTGATGAAGTTTGGACATTCAAAGGCTGCAACTTAAAACAAGAGATATGCATCCCTATTCATAGTGTGATAATAAGGAATTGTCTCTTTCTGATTGGACTCTGGGTAGGAAAAATAACCTGGAAAATTCATGATTTCGCATCTACTTTCACATTTGGTTGAAGCTGTGGTTTCCTGGTTTAGTAATAGGATATCTGGGGGTAAGGGATGGGGGGATCCTGCCTTTTAGCATCTGCTAATTTCTGTGGTGTAAGTAATTCCACTATTGCTGATTTCAAGCTACTAATGCGATGTCATGAACATGGAGCTGGGGACAGATATAGACAATCAGCTCTCACACCCCAGTGTAAGCTCACTTCATCCAGCTCACCACTGATTTAAAGAGTGAATTTACACCACTTGAATAACCCAGAAATAATGAGATTATAGAAGAGCTACATCTTTAGTAAAATGGCAAACTAGAAAGAAATAACAACCCATTAGCACATCGTAATATGTTTATTGCTTATTTATACTTTAACTCTGCCACTTAAAATACAAAGGTCATTTCTGAAAGGATTTCACTTAGATTTCTAGTTCAAATGTTACTATTCACATGGTTTGGGAAATCCTAACAAGAAAAGTTAACAGCAGTGAGTTGCTTTTGGATTCATAATTTCTTTGGTGCATCTGAAAAAGCAGACATAAAATCAGCCTGAAAGAAGACACTCTCAACCTAACTTTCACAGGAAATCATCCAATGAAAAATAATGAGCTCACAATACAAAATTTAAAAATATGCAGTGAAACAAAATAAATAAGGCAACATTAGCAGAAGCAAAACCCAGCAGTATTAGAGCCTCAACAACTCTAAAGATTGTGTGTGTGTGTACATCTCTATGTCTGGGAGTATGTGTGTGTGTAGGTATATAAATGTGACTCTGTGGTTTTAATGATTGTAGGACTATTTGCGCTTTCTAAATCTTCTCGAGTGAGTTTTATGGCTATATTTTTGTCTAAAATTTTCTTAATTTCACCTAATTTTCAAATCTATTTGTACAAAACTGTTCCTGAATTTCTCATTACAAAATTTAAAAAGTTAACAAAATCTTTGTGGTAGATATAGTTATATTCAATTGTTCATTTCTAAGACTGCTGAATTGAGTCTAACTCCTTTTTTATTATATTATCAATGGGCAAGAGGTGTGTCTCTTTACTTAAACTTCTCAAAGAACATGTGTTTCATTTTGCTGACTTTATTGCTTCTAAGAGCCTGAGTTTATTAGTTTCTGCTTATAAGCTCATTTCCTTACTAATTATTTCCTGGGACTTTCTTTGGAATTAAAATATTAGTCTTTTTTAAAAAATTTTCTTGTGATGGCTACTAACTCATTAAATTCTATTTCCAGTATCTACTTTTAAAGCTTTCTATTTCTATTTCCTGTCGTTTTTATTCCATCCTACAAGTTCGCATGTTTGCAGAGAACAGAACATCAAAGATTACTTTGTTTTATAAAACTGTTATATGCCTGAGTCAGATAAGAACAGCCTGGAAAAGGAATATTATAGACATAAGATTTCACCTATGAAGATGGATGGAAGAAGTTCAACAAGATGTTATCAAACAAAATAAAAGCAATACTTTTCAAAATACAGTGTAAATAAGGTGAACCCATTCCAGAAAGGCAAGTGTGACTCAGCACACATAAATATGTCATTTCCCCATTGCAGGAGAGTAAAGGAGAAAAATCACATGATTACCTTTGAGAAAATTCGACATACAATGACAAAATTGGATAAAATTCAACATACATTATTAATTTAAAAATATCTTAGAAACCCAGGAGTTGAAGGCAACTTCCTCAACACGGTAACGGGTACCTTCTAAAAACCTACAGCAGATGTCACCATTAATAGCATAATATTTGAAACATTTAAACTGAGGAATTGGACAAGGATGCCATCTATCACATGGTGACAAAAGCACTATTAGAAAAAAATAAAAGGAAATAAATAAAAATTATGAAGACTGGATAGGAAGAGGAAAAACTTGAAATATTAGCAGATTATATGGTTGTCTACCTAGGGGGTAAAAATAAGTTGAAAATCCCAAATTAATTAGTAGAAATATAATAATAGCATCACTTAAAATTTGCATAGTATTTATAAAATACCAGGTATTATTATAATTACTTTACGTCTTTTAATTCATTTAATCCTCAGAACCATTGTATGAGATACTTTCTCTTATCCCATTTTCAAATGAGTAATCCAGTGAAGAGAGATGTCTACAAAAGAATCCTAGATATGAACCCAGGAAGTCAGATTCCAAAATCCATGTTCTTATTTTATGCTACACTGCCTCTCTCATTATATTATTATAAATAACACAAGATTTTAATAATACTTCTGGAAAGGGATATCAGAAATGTCCTTTAAAATATAACTTATAAGGGGCTGGCCTGGTGGTGTAGTGGTTAAGTTTGCACACTCCACAGATTTGGCAGGTAGTATTTCATCTATTACTCATAATACATATAAAATGTTTTTAAAAATATTTTAATTTTTATTGGCAAGTAGTATAACTCAGATGTATGTATGTACACAAGTATGTATGTATGCAAGTATGTATGGAGAATGTCTCTGTTATATACATACCAGATAAGGCAATTGTTCAGATTTCCCTTAAATATCACACAGAATGATTTGGACCATTTCTTATAAATGATTATTAGTATATCTTTATATGTTTATGAATGACATTTTATCGACATCTTTGACTAGAACTGGAGAATGAGAAATGAACAGAGAGAGAGGAAGGTCTGTGCTGGTTTCTATGAGAAGGAGGCAGTGAGACTGCGTTCCTTATTCTCTATCTTACTCTTCCTTACTAGAGAATCTGTCTCTACGTGAGTATTCCACTTTAGGGTCCTGAGATTTGCATATGAGTTTAAGCATTGTCCATGGGATGGAGATCTGGTAATTCAAATCCTGCTAATTTATTTCTTCCCTGTCTCATTTATTGGGGACATTTTAAATTCAACAACAATTAATGCTGAAAAGTCGATGCTTATTCCTAGACACACAGAAGACGAAGATACAGGACATATTTGTACGAAAACATATTGCTTTCGTACTTGGAATTCATATCTTCACTTGGTGCCAGAGATGCAATCAAAGTAAGATAAAGTCCCTGCTTTCAAGGAACTTGACAGATTTCTGAAGTAGACAGGCAATTAAATTTACACTAAAACTGACAATTGTTGGCTATGTGCTGAGGAAAGATAGAATAGGGACATTTATAAATATTTTTCTAATATGTAGCTGGGATTATTAATTTCTATTTGTATCTGAAATCAGGAAAACCTCATACATAGAAGTTGCCAGAATATACCAAATTTTCATAAGCTAAACTCTATCATCCCATGAAATTTTCTTATAAAACTTATAGTGCCAGAGAAACTTCAGAGGGTGACCTGAACTCACCACACAGGAGGGTGTTGATAGCAATTTAACTCAGTAAATGCATGCGCACTTTCTCTCAGTTCAGGTACCTCTTAATGCTATGATTTTTTCCTACTCCAACTTGTGGAAACTGCACTAACGCACGGAAGACTTCAGGACACACAGTTCTTGAAGTATAATTGTCTTCATTCTTAGGTCTACGTGTTCATTAACTATTCAACTTCCATGTCTCACTTCTTTGTTAGTTACTACTACCTACCTAACATGCTGCTCTTGCACATAAAACAGCCTTTCAAATTGAGGGTATCCCATTTTACCAATCATATACAACAAAGAATTTAAATTATAGGATCTGGCCCTGTGGCCTAGTAGTTAAGGTTGGCGCACTCCACTTCAGTTGCCAAGGTTCAGTTCCTGGGTGCAGACCTACACTGCTCTTCAAGTAGCCGTGCTGAGGCAGCGACCCACATACAAAATAGAGGAGGATTGGCACAGATGTTAGCTCAGGGCAAATCTTCCTCAGCAAACATATATATATACAATTGCATAACAGTTTAAATTACCACTGAAACATATGGCTTGTATATTTGGAAATTTTCCCCTCCATGCTCTAAAATACTGTATAGTATTTCTCCTCTTCCTCTGCTTTTCTCCTGCTGAACTTACCATCCCTAGCCTCCCTGGCCTATCGCTCTGGAAAGCATAGAAACAGAGCCAAAGTCAATCAAGAGAACTACTTCAGTTTAACTTTATTGCAGAACACAGCTTTCTCACTCTCCTTCTGCATGGGTGCTATTTGATGAGAGTAACTCATTTCTAGATCACAAATTATTATAGATCATAGAGATGAAAATGTCTCACAGCCAAGTGCCACAGAGACCAAAGAAAATAAAATAAAAACTACAAGATCACTGTGGTCCCCAGATGTAGAATAAAACCTGAACCATGAACTTAAAAGAAAAACAAATAAAGTAAGGAATCCTCCAAGTTGTAATAGTCATCATCAATTTTGTTCAAGTGATTAATCTGAACAACATAGCTGGACTAGGAATAAAATTTCAAGCGTTAGAATACACCAAAATGGCAGCTTTGTCATGTCTTGCCCTGATGTCTCTGGCCATAAGTGTCTCCCAGCCACATCTGGGAAGTCATTACGATTAACCAAGGGTGTTCAGAAATTCCTTCTCAGATTAACACCTCAAGGAAATCATGCTACATGTGTCTTATCTGGCCATTTCTTTGTGTGTTATCCTTCCCTGGCAACGAGGTTAAGTCTGAATGCCCTTCTTATTTGGAGCTTTCCTCATGCTGAGACTGATGTAAGGAACACTTCTTGGTTCTGGTTTTATTCTACATCCAGGGACCACGGTGATCCTGCAGTTTGAATTTTATTTTCTTTGGCCTCTATGATACTTTGGCTGTGAGGCGTTTGCATCTTTATGATCCATAGTAATTTGTGATCTAGAAATGCGTATCTCTTTTCAGCCACGATTCCCAATGTAGCAGGAAGAGTTGTTTCTACTCCCCTTATGCTTCCAGCTCTACTTTGTACTGAGGCTAAAACACTTGTCTGCTATTTTCCTTATTTCCCTCTTCCTCTCTTACCCTTTTGCAAATAAATACTTACGTTCACTCTCTCTCTCTTTCTCTAACAGACAGACACACGCAAACTCACACTCACCTGGAAATCAGTAATTATTGTCCAAGCTCCCACTTTGACTTACATGCTTGCAAGCCTTATAAGGCAGCCCCAGGCCAGAGATCCACCCACAATAAACACAGACGTCTATTGCACATGTGGGTCTTTTGGCCATAACATAAGATCCTTTATAGAAGAAAATACTTAAAAGCTGCATGGCGGAATTTTAGTTTTTTCCTGATATATCTTTCAAGGGACAGTGTAATAAAATTTTTAAATTAACAAACAAAACCTAATATTTCAAATGTCTGTTTACCAGAACTATCCTATGTATAACCAGTCATCTTTGGAGGATCATCTCCAATTCTCACTAAATCATCCAACAAAGCATTCTCCGTGTTCACCCTGGTACATATCAAACTTCAACTTTACTTTACCAAACTTGTTAAGGACATATTATGCAAATCTGATACACGTCCCCTCCCTTAGGAACTTCAGTGTTTGTGTGTGTAACACATTTCATCCATTATTGTAGTCTTTAGGAGAATACAGGAGTTCATAACTTATCTCTGTAGTTCTGGGAGAGCCTGGCTAGCAGCATAACTAGGTAATGTTATCGATGCCACCAGCTTCTCCTGAGGGAAGCAGGCCACTATGGAGAAAACACTCAAATGCTACCTTTAAGGCCCCAAGGAAGAGGCCAACAGAAAACTCCATTTTGGGATGTGGTCATGAGATGGAGCTTGTGACCACACAGTCCACTGTAGTCAGTATTGAATTTGCTTTTGAATGAATGATTTCCATCTCATCCTGAGATTCCTGTTTCCACTTTCTTTGTTTTTTTTCTCTATTTATCCCACCTTTACCTAGACCTTCTTGCTGCCCAGGTTGCTCTGATGTTCCCTTTAATAGGATATTTGAATTTTCTATACAGATCATAGGAAAACCGTAAAACCATACACTCTCATTCTTATATCAAAACATATCTTAAAAAATACCTTAAAATGGATAAGCCATCATAGATTAAAAATCCACTTTGGGGATAATAAAACATTTCAATATGAAGTTTATAGTGAAGAAGTAATGTCCCTACCCATCCAACCGATGTGGTAAAAAATATATAAATTTTGCTTTCTAATTCTATTTCAATGTAATACTGACAGAAGTTCTTGTTATAAATAAATTTCAGTTAATTAATAATTTATTATTAGATAACTAGAGAGTTCTCTATGGTTATTATGGAAAAATAATACTCTACAGCAGCAAAATGAGGCTGATTAAAAGATTTTACGTAAATATTTTCATAGGGAAGAGATACACTTAAAAAATGGAGGCGTTACAAATTTTTGTTCGGTATGGATTGTCTTCTTCTAAGCAACAAAGATTTCATGGATCTTCAACGGGACTTGCTTACTCCATACTGACCCATTTGTAAAAACAAAAATAATAATATATTATTTATTTTTTTCTTTCAACTTGTTTTTATAATTCTATATACAGTAAGGAAACATAGACGTGGCATAAGCTGTGCTTACTAACTTCTAAAATGTTCTCATAACACACCAATAATTTAATTCCTTCACCAAATACTTCCTCTACATTAAAAGTAGAAGAGTCAGAGCAACCTTTATTCTGCCTATAATCACTTATTTCCCACACCGGCCTACTCAGATCTGCCATGTTTCTCTCCCTGCAGTATATTTAAGAACACTCTCTTCCTTTTATTTTTTAAACTGCCTTTTGCACTTAAAGAAGTGGAGGGGAAAATTACTTAACAGACCACAAACTTTTTTCCATACTGGAAAGAGTGTAAACATTTAATGCAAAATAGAGCAAAATGAGTGACAAACTCACCAATGTAAGCATGTAATAATAGTCATAAAACCAAGCTCTTGTCATAACTGTCATATATCAATCATTTAATAGTGACCCATTAAGTAAAAAATGCTCACATTTTATTTATGTAAAAGTTTTCCAGAATAACTTCACTCTATAGTCCTATAACTGTAATATTTAAGATAATATGTAATTATTTGATACCGCCCCAAATGGACATTTTAGTTTACTTCTAAATCAGACACATTTTAATTTTAATCACTTTAATTAATCTTATTTTCAGATGGTCTTACTTTTTAAAATGGGATTTATTTTAAATAAATGTTTATCTGATTGTAAAAATCTTAAAAACCTTTGATTTTTAATACACTGAAGTAAATTACTTAGAAAAAAAATTTTTTTGACTCAGACACCTGTAGAAAAGATGAACTATTTGACTATAATATTTCTAAGAATCAATCTTACAAATTCACAAATTAGCTTTCTTAATAAATTTTAATTTTCTTATCTTTGGATAATCATTATTTGTTAGGTAGTTTTCTAAAAGGAAGAATGATAAAGTCTTTGTGAACTTGAACCTAATTTCAAAGAATCAACAATTTTAATAGGGCCAGTAACTCAACGGCATGAAGCGAAGCTTACATCAATGTTTCTTTCCTTTTTTGGTGATATGTTACTGTAAAAACATTCAAGAGATTCCTGGGCTCGAATAACATACCAAATGAGACAAAAATAAAAGTGTTCTCCCTGGCATTTCTCAACTTTTAAAATGGATTAATGGCAATCTGAACGTGCTGATTTTACTGCCACATAAAAACAAGAGTCCGATTGCATCAGCAAAGGCTTAATGGCAAGACACAGCAAGGCTGAGATTTTTGAAGATGTTGACGTAAGAAAACAATTAGACTGGAAGTTCATAATGGAAACTATCTGGGGGAAAAGTACATCCTAAGGGTTGCAAGATGGGTGTTGCCTCCCGTTTCTTGAAGGACAGCTGCGGCAACAGTGTAGCAAATCACTTTTTCTCTACAAAGTCAAGTTCTTTCAGTGATTAACAACAATATGATTTTAAAAGTGACAGAAAGAGACCTCTGTTCTCTAAAATTTCTCAACCTGGTATTTAAAGCTGAAATAGATTTTAGATTTCATCCCATCCCATATTTTATCATCTTTAAAAATATTAAAAGGAATACAGCACTTTAAATTTGGCTAAAAGATTGAAACACCCTCTATCGTATGTTTTTATTTTGCATATTATTTTACTAGTTATACATATTTACTCCTAATATAACATATCTACAAGCACATTCATTCATTCCACAAATGTTTATTTTGTGCCTTTATGTCCCATGAGAGAATTACAATCATGAGTAATACAGACACAAATTCTGCTCCCGAATAGGAGGATCTGGTGAAGAATACAGACATTAAGAAAATGATAGCACATACTATTAGTTGCTATTATCAGTTAATGTGTCATTATCAATTCTCCACATTCCTCTCCAATCCTTTTAAATAATCATATTTGCTTTCTGCCTATTTTTCCATTAAGGTAATGAAACGTAATGTAACCATGCTCCACTCCCCCAACTATGTACTCATGTTCCAGTAATGAGGAAACTGAGGCCCATTGGGAACAGCAGGCATTAGTTGAAGATGGAGTAACATGACAGCTTGTTCCCTATTAGTATGTCAATATGACGGACAAATAGAAACATCTCATCACTTTGCAATAATACGTCATGCAGATGAAGGGGATGGAGCAGAGGGCTCACCGGTGGGTGCCGGAGAAGGAGAGAGCAGGTTGTGCTCCTGTGACAGCACACAATTGTATTTTGCAGAGGGAAATGGGGGACAAATTTTGCCCACTTCACAGCATTTTGTAGGCCTAACCCTGTGCCCTGAAAGGACTCGTGCACGTTATCTAAGGCCGGTATCTTCGTAACCTGAATTATCTTAGAAGGAATGGCAAACAGTACTATGATTACTTCTGATATGAATTACTGGGGAGAATGAGAGGGTGTGTGGAGGAATCCAACGTATGAGTGATAAGAACCTATTATGGGCTGTATCCTTTCACTTATATTTCCTCACTTAATCTCCACTATATGGGTTGGATATACCTAGCCTCATTTTATGGATGACCAAAATTAGACTGAGAGATTAAGAAAATTACGCAAGACAATAAGGAGCAAAAATTTAAACCTGCATGTAACTTATCCCACTGTGGCTAAGAACTAAAATCTGTTTAATAAGTACATGAAAATTGCCTGTCAGTCAACTGGTGATGCAAACGTTTTTCTTTCTGTAAGAAAGCAGAACTTGTTTGCCTTTCCAATCAATAGATTTTAGACCTGTGTGTGTCTTATCAAATTATTACCAAAATCTAATTGCAATAATTTATTCCCCAGTTTTTTTAGGTGTTTGTTTCTACATCTAGATTCACAAGAGAGAAAAAGGAAGCTGTGCTAAAATTTGCAATGTGGAAAGCATCACTGAAAAATATCAGGTTTTCATTACGCCCGTTATGGGACACAATTCAATAAATCACAAGTAATACTAACACCTGATGTGCTTTAGTTTTAGTTTTAGCATTTTAACCTAAATTAGCATGTTCTAAAACTACTTATTGATATACTTGGAGAGTATTCTAATAGAAATGATCACACACAACCTCATGTTTTTCTGCCAACATGGCTTATTGAAAATGAATATACAACCAAGGAAACAAGCTAATATATGAAGACAACAGGAGTTAATACTCTCTATGCAAAAGAGAGAAAAAGAGTCTCTATGATAAAGAGTTCACCAGGTGTCATTACAGAATCGCCCAATTTTTTTAAAGTTTACTTTTGTCTTAATAAATAATAAAATTATAACAATGAAAACCTTATAATACAGTTCTAATAATAGGCAGATCAATGAGACAGAATATGGTCCCCAATGATTGCAAGAATGAATACAGATTTAAAATTAAATAAAATTATTTCTCATAAATGGTAAAAAATCAATGTTTCAATAAATTATGTTAGAATAACTGTCTAAACATTAAAGAGAAAAGAGTTAGATTCTTATACTATACACCAAAATAAATTTCAAATGTTTTAAGAATTTAGAGGCTAAAAATAAAACTGCAAAAGTGCCAAAGATAACACGAGTGATTATTTATGTAATCTTTGGGTATATATTTTGTAAGTATTCTGAAAAAAGATAGATATCAGAGAGAATGAGTTAAGACAGGCTTCCAAGGCTGGTCTGGATTCAGTTCAAGGTAAGAGTGTACGGATGCAGCCCTGTGCTCTCCCTTGGGTCCTCATGGAGTACATCTGCAGTTCAGTGGGCCATACTTTTGGCCCTTCTGGAAGGGCAGAAGGGTATAATCCCCGCTCATGGCCTTTGATGTGAATGGATGGGAGCAACGGCGCAGCAGAACTCAAGATTCCACCTTATTACCTATTGCCTTGTTGAACCACAGATCCACACATCCCCGTCTATTACTATGTCATGGCCTCCCAAAAAGGAAATATTGATATGTTGAAATATATAGAAATCTCTAAAACCTTCCGTATATCGAAAACTTCATAACAATAAAATTTGGAATTATTTTTCAAGTCTCTATGTGCAGTAGGTTTTGAGGATAAAATCAGCGCCTCCATAATCCATAGATCATGCCATCTAAAAGTTCAAAATCCAAGAGCATTTTAATGTTTTACTCCTTCAAACAAGCATCATGATCTTTTCAAAGATCTTCAACATAATACTCCCCTTATTTTGCTTGACAAATGCTGTCATTCCTTCGTTTTCAAATGTTTATTTAACCCTCTTTCAAAGACACCATGTCAGCACCCCTTTCAAAGACTCTGAAATACGTGAATTTGTAAGGTTCTCATTTCCTTCCTCTGCTGAGTGTCATGACGTCACATCTTCCCTACATGACCTCCTCTTTCACTGTCTTGGAGCAAATAAGTTATAAGAGAAAGGTGGTAGTTTTGCTGTGATAAGAACTAGGATGTACTGGTTTCCACCCACCAGCTGGTACACCTTCTCCTCCTGCCTTCCTGCAGTGCTGTTCTCGTAAACGACAATCTAATTGGAAATTCTGAATGGTTTGGGGTTTGCTTGTTTGTTTGTTTTTCATAAGCATACCTCTTTCTGAATCTTTACAAGTTTTTAAATTATATTACTACCACTAATTCCTCAAATCCCCAAACTTGAAGCCATTCTCCACTCACTTTCCTCCCCTCTCATTTTCCACAAATCATATTTCAGCAGATACTCTCAGCTCTACTTTCAAAGTATATCGAGAATCCAAGCACGTTTCATCACCTCCACCACTTCCACCATCTTCTCTTGTCTGAACTAAAATAGCTTCCTCACTAGTCTTTCTGTTTCTCGTATTGCTCCCCTGCTGACCATTCTGTACATAAAAGCCAGAGTAATCTTTTTAACATGTCATTTTTCTTCTCAAAAATCTTCAGAGATTACCCCTAAAAATCTAAAGTGCTCGCTAATATTTATAATACCCTACATGATCTGACTCATCGCCAAGGTCAAGTCACTCTCATTTCTTTGCTATTTCTCAAAACCACCGAACACAATCTTTGTCCTTGCTGATCTGGTCCCTCTCCCTGCAAAGGTGATCGTTTAGGTCGGGATTTTCAGAGTGGTCCCTGAGCCGGCAGCAACAGCAGCACCTTGTTAGATGTGCCAATTCTCAGGGTCCCCTGCAGAACCACTAAATCAGAAGCTCTGAGGATCTGGCCCAGAAATCTGTGTTTTAACGAGCCCTCCAGGTGATTCTGATGTGTACTCAAGTTTGAGAATCTCACTGTAAATATTCTTAGGCAACAGCCCCAATTCATTCTGACCGTTACTCAACCAGGCACAGCAGTCTTCCTGACCGCCAGCCTCAAATAGCATCCACATTCCTCTCCAGCAAGCATGTTGATTTGCTTTTCTTCCTAAGCCTTATCACCACCTGACGTTGTAGCGAATATTTATTTTGTCTTGCCTAATATGACAGAAGGAAGACTTTTTATCAAATAAAAGAATGAATGAGCAGATGCATTCTGCTATATCTGGGCCAAACTACTACATCTTATGGTAAGTCAAAACTGAGAAACTTCTTAGGAGAACTGATCCTGAAGGAAGAACCAGGAATCATGAAACTGCTCTCCTAAGAAAATAGGTTCCAAAAGAGACAGATTGTTAAGATTAATCAGGAAAAATGTCAAGTCTTAGAGTCCAGGAGACCTTGGTTTGAATCTCTAATGTTACCAGTCTTAGTTCCATTAAGGTCTTTGAGCCACAGTTCTCTTACCAGCAAAATAGGGAAAATAAAAGTGCTTAACTAATTAAGTAATCATTAATAAATTCTAAAAGTGCTTTGTGCAATGACTGGGACATTAGTATTAGTACAGGCATAATCATCATACCCTTTTTCTGAATCACATATTCCAGGGAAAAGCATATCACCCCTTTCTATAAAGAAAATATAACATCAGAATATGAATGTTGCCTTTAAGAATGGAAGTCAGTTTTGTTTTGTTTTTTTTGAGGAGGGGTCTTGATCTTATTGTTCTCACCCTCCTGAAAACCAAAGAGAATAAGCTAAGAATTCTAGTAATAATAAATTTGGCAGTGTATTTTCTTTTATAGACATTAAGACCTTCCATATAACTCATTGGCCTCAAACATTCATAAAATAGTTACCTAAATCGTAAAGTAATGACTTCTGTGAAAATTAATTATGGTTAGAAAATAGTGTGCTCATGTAACTGTTCTTTACTAAGCTTTTCTTAAAAGCACATTTTTGAAAAAACTATAAAAATATTAATTTTGATTATAACTTAAGAAAGCCTTCTCATTTTTCTTATCCTACCTCAGAAAAAAGTTGGAGGTACACAGAGAGATATAAATGTTTTAAAGTGACTTCTGATTTTTTTCTAAAACCTAAACACACTCAGTGCTTTTGTTTAGTGAAACGTTATGTGTAAAATTGAAGTCTCTGCTTGGTGGTATTACCTCCAGTTGGATGCCTAATGGACATCTCAACTTTTGCATGTCCAAAGGAAAGCTTTATTTCTCCCTAAAACCTTCCTTCCCCAGTCTTTCCTATCTCAAAAAATAACACCATCTCCCACACAGTTCCTGCAGCCAAAAATATAGTAGTCAGCCTTGATCTCTATTTTTATTTTCATTTATACATTCAGTCATTCATTTATTCACAAATGTTTATTAAACCCTATCCTGTGCCAAGCTTCATTTGAGATTATTAAGATATATCAGTTAACAAAATTCCTGCCCTCAAGGAGCTCACATTCTACTAGATGGAGACTGACAGTAAACAATACACATTATAAATAAATAAAATATATACTATCTTGTAATTTTTAAGCACAATGAAAATAAAAATGAAGAGGATCAAGACTGTGGGATAGTGGGAGGAGGAATAACCGTATCTTTCATCAATATATTTTTCACCAGAAAACAGCTATTTCTTGAAAATCACTAGTGTAAGTAGCATTTGCTTCTCTTAAATATCCATGAGCTTTTACAGTAGAAAATTGTCCATTTTTCTTTTTTACTGAGATATAATTGACGTATAACACTGTGTAAGTTTGAAGTGTATAATATTTTAATTTGATACATTCATATTGCGATATGATTTCCATTGCAGCTAACACCGCTGTCGTGCCATATAATTATCTTTTCTTTTAGTGGTGGGAACAATTGAGATCTATTCTCTCAGCAAATTTAATGTTTATAGCACAGTTTTGTTGCCCATAATCGCTGTGTATTAGGTCTCCAGGACTCATTTATCTACTAGTTGCAAGTATGTACCCTTAAACAATGTCTCTCCTATTCTCCCATTTACCCCAGTTTTTGGAGTTTGGTTCTTTTTAGATTCCACATTTAAGAGATATCATACAGTATTTGTCTTTGTCTGGCTTATCTCACCTAGTGTAATGTCCTTAAGGTCCATCTATGTCTTTGCAAATGGCGGGATTTCCTTTTTTCTCATGGCTGAATAATATTCTGTTGTATATATGTATACACTACATCTTCATCCACCCATCTGTTGACAGACACATGTTGTTTCCATATCTTGGCTATTGTGAATAATGCTGCAATAGGTGGGGATATATACATATATCTCTTTGATAACCTGTTTCAGTTCCTTTGAATACATACCCAGAAGTGTGATTCCTGGATCTTATGATAGCTCTATTTTTAATTTTTTGAGAATCCACCACCCTGTTTCCCTAGTGGCTGAACCAGTTCACAATCCCACCAACAGTACACAAGGGTTCCCTTTTCTCCAGATCCTTGACAACACTTATTGTCTCTTGTCTTCTTGACAAGAAGCCATTCTTATAGATGTGAGGGTTGTAGTTTTGAATTGCATTTCCCTGATGATTAGTGATATTGACCATTTTTTCATGGACCTGTTGGCCATGTAGATGTCTTCTTTGGAAAAATTTCTATTTAATTGCTCTCCCTATTTTTAAATAAGATTATTTTTATTTTTTTGTTATTGAGTTGTATGAGTTCTTTATAAGTTTTGGATATTGACCCCTTATGTAACACATTGTTTGCAAATATTTTCTCCCATTCCATAGATTGCCTTTTCATTTTGTTGATCTTTTTTTCTTTTTTCTTTTCTCTCTCTTTTTCTTCTTCTTCTTCTTCTTCTTCTTCTTCTTTTTTTTTTTTTTTTTGGTGAGGAAGATTGGCCCTGAGCTAACATCTGTTGCCAATCTTCCTCTTTCTTTCATTATTTCTTTTCTCCAAAAAGCCCCAGTACATAGTTATGTATCTTAATTGTAAGTTCTTCTAGTTCTATGTAGGATGCCACTACAGCATGGCTTGACGAGTGGCACATATGTCCATGCCCAGGATCCAAACTGGTGAACCCCAGTCAGCTAAAGTGGAGCCCACGAACTTAATCACTATGCCACCAGTCCAGCCCTTGGTGATCTCTCTCTTTCATTCCCTCAATCCCTATCCAATTTGTAAGCAAGTCCTGTGGAGTCTACTTCAAAAGTTTATTTTAAGTCAGTTCACTTTTTCTCCTCAGTATACTTCCAAGTAACTGTCATCTGGGATTGGGTTCCTGTAATTGTTTCTGAACTGATCTGTCTACATTACTCTTTGCCATATACTCCATGCTCCACATGGCAGTCAGAATGATGTATTAAAATTTACATTGTGTTACGGTTAAATAGTTGTAAAGAGCAGAATATGTGAGAATAATATGGCAAACATCTTACTTCTTTTTCCTTTTTTGCTTCTCAAAACAGCACTGTCATTAGGTCCCATTTTACATATGTGGAAACTGTATTTAAAGGTCAAACAGTTTCCCAAATTAAACAATTAGTATTTCAAACCCAGGAAGCCTAACTGTATGGCTTCTACCATTAAGGACTATATCAACAACCTCTTGTTGTATTCTTCCCCTTAAAATTCTCCAGTGGCTTCCATCTCACTTTAACAAAATCCAATCCTTACAAGGATGTAATAAAGTAAGCATAGCTTACACAGTGCCAAGCACACAGTAAGTGTTTAACAAATGTGATTGTCATCGCCCACCTCAAAGATTGCTGTTATTCTCAAAGATTACTGGAGCAGATCCACACTAAGTGTTCTGTGAACTGAAAGTCTGAGCAAGTCAGTCACTCAATACCCACAAGTAAAGATCATGTGCCAGGGAGGCTGACAACCACATTATTCAAGTTCCTTATGTTTTCTGGCATTATATATGTGTGTGTGTATATATACACATATATCTGTAATAGAAAGGGAGAAGGAAGAATTATTCCTTGAATAAGTTGAAATACATTTTTTAAAAGTTGCATAGGGCTTTCTCCAAAACAAATTCTCTGCTTTTTCAGAAATGAAGTGGAGAGGTGGTGACAAGTAAGGTAGGAGGGAGGATGAAAGATCTGACATACGTACAAATGTCTCAGAATACAATTTTTTTTCCCAACAATACAAAATGAATTTAAATCATCTCCTCTAACTTAAAAAGAAGGTACATACTCAAAAATTTCTAGGAAGCAAGGGGTGAAATCAATTTTATATTACTCTTATTTTTTAATCATTATATATGTAAGTTGATATTTAGTGTTTTATATGATGTTTTGTTGTTCTTTTTAAATATCAACTGTACACACACACACACACACACACACAGAGTCCTAATGCTTTAAATAGTTTACTTTCATTCTGACTGCATCTCCTCCATTCCCTAAACTGATTTTAGATCTAAGTTCTCCAAAAATGAGTAATTTCTGGAGCAATCCCTAAAGTTCAAGAAAAGACTCCTGGATGTGTTATCTATTTCGTCAGGCCCAGTAATCCCATTAATTGGTTGGAATACCTTTAAACCTGTAGAATCTAACTCTAGAAGGATGAAGTCAACCCAATGGCAGCCTGGAGAAAATGGATGGACTGCAAAACATAGAGCTCTCCATGGTCCTGCCTGTGATGCAGCTCTCAGGCAGCTGCTCATCTCAGACAATGAAAGTTGATATTTGTGTGGTCATTTGAAGATGTATTGAATCCTACTGCCTTAATTTAACAGTTACAACTACCCTACCCAGTTGCTTCGAATTCTAATTTCATTCATCTGGCTTATAAGGTAACTTCAAGTAATCTCATCAGTACACTTCTTAATTTTATGTAATCTATTGTATGAATAATTTGTGAAAGATACTCTAGTAAAACTGTTGGGAGAGCAATTATGAATAAGACTAGATATCTATTCTGATTATGTGCTCACTATAGTTTACATAAGATATCCATTCAGATAATCGTATTCTAAGTGAAGATAACACTAAGTAAAAAAATATAGTAGAGCAATGTACAAGATATGTGGAGGCACAAACATATAAATTTCTGAAAGAATAACATAAGAAGGTAAAAATGGTGGAAAGTTGTATGCTTAGGTACAGAGAATTACTTCTCAACATTGACCTTTTTGTATGTTTTTATTTTTAACATCTTTAACATTTTCTGATAAAATCATAAATCTTTAAAAAACAAAAATCATACAAATATTTGAAATCTGCATTAGACCCAATGTGGAGAAAAGCTAAGAGATATTCTGATAACATATAAAATACTTCACTTTTTTTTTTTTTTTTGAGGAAGATTAGCCCTGAACTAACATCTGCTGCCAATCCTCCTCTTTTTGCTGAGGAAGACTGGCCCTGAGCTAACATCTGGGCCCATCCTCCTCCACTTTATGTATGGGGTGCCTGCCACAGCATAGTTTGCCAAGTGGTGCCATGTCCACACCTGGGATCCAAACCAGTGAACCCGGGCCACCAAGGCAGAACGTGCAAACTTAACTGCTGTGCCACCAGGCTGGCCCCTAGAATACTTCACTTTTTGATGTGATCCCATCAACCTTGTTTATTAATATTCCACAGACCTGAATTCTATGCGGTGTTCTGCTGCTTTCTGCCTGCATCCTCTCGATCTTAGTTTTCTCATCTTTAAATTGAGAAAGTTGGACTAGATGGTCCACTAGTTAAATTTTGGTTTAGAAAACCTACAGTGCTCTGATTTAAAATGTGCTCTACAAATACTTTTCTTAATAATATTTCTAATCAAAGAGCCTGATATATGACAGATCGCAAAGGCATATGGAGTTCTTAAAGATCTAGTACATTTCAAACCTTAATTTCTAAAACATAGACCAAAACAATGCAATAAAAAGTTTAAATATAAGAATCTCACAAGATATTCTATTTGCAACACAAAAAAGTTTAGAAAATAATATGTGAACCAGTGATTTAGTAATCAGCAATTTGATTAAAATTATAATTTTCTAATTCTATTGAATCTAATATATTTATCATGTATCTACCATCTTTTAAAAAATTGGAGCATATCATCCAAGTTACGACAAATGTATCACTCCTTCTCTGATTTTTTTTAATTGAAATTGAGCTTGTAGCAATAAACATTTGCCTCCATAGAAGGTTCTGTCAATTATTCGCCCGGAAGTTGCAAGTGTTCTTGAAGTGAACTGGTATACTAGTTTGCTAGGGCTGCCATAACAAACTACCACAGACTGAGGGGCTGAAACAGCATAAATGTATTACTCATAGTTCTAGAAGCTAGAAGTCCAAGTCAAGGTGTCAGCGGGTTTGGTTTCTCCAGAGGTTTCTCTCCTTAGCTTGCAGATGACCGCCTAGTCACTGTGTCCTCACATGATCTTCCCCCTGTGTGTGTGCATCCCTGGTATCTCTCTGTGTGACCGAATTTCCTTCTCTTATAAGATCAGAATGGATTAGGTCCCACCCTAATGGCCTCATTTTGACTTAATCAGCTCTTTAAAAGCCCTATCTCCAAATAAAGTCACATTTTGAGGTACTGGGGTTTCGGATTTCAACACGTGAATTTGGAGTTGGGGGCACACAATACAGCCCTTAATAACTGAGGAGCAAGGCAAGGGGTCTCAGCATTCAATCTATTCCCCAGTTTTCAGAATTTGTGTCCTCCCTCAGCTCTGTTTGATGTCCCCAGGAGCAGAGGTTCTCTTCACAGTTTCCAGAAGCTAGATCTTTAGATTTCTGCTGGCATGACTTCGCTGCTCAGTGTGAAAGAAGATCTGGACATTTCTTCTTAATTTCGTCTTAAGCAATCTTTTGATCAATCTTTCTCTTTTTAGTCCCAGTTTTATTGCCACTTCCAAAGTTACAAGTGCTATCAACTTTTGTGTGTTTGATTGTTATATGGTATTTAATTGGTAGCTTCCTGCCGTTTTACCCTACAGGCTTAGAGATCAGGTTTGTTAAGCCTGTTGACTCAAGATCCTTTCGGCCTCCTGCTTTTTCTAGTTTCTGAAATCGTGTGACTCACATCTTCTTTCATTCTCTTCGTCTTTGATTATGTGTTCATTCTGTAAAAATCCTTCCCCTGTCTAAAATTTGAGTGGAGTTTCTAGAGGGAATAAATGTTTGTGTTCAAATTACCAACTTAAGTCAGAAGTTATATTATAAAATTTGTAAGTGAGAATACTTTACTCAAAATAGATATTATGTATAAAATTCAAATTATTATAAGACACATATTTGCAATATAATAGTTGCATTTGCTATTCAATGCACATTGCAAAGCTTGCCCCAATATTAAGTCGGGTTAGCTCTTCTACTTTTCTCTGTAGTTATTTTTCTTGCTTAATTTCTGCAGTTGTTAAAATTCAGTCCTAAGAGGGGAAGTTGGAGGAAGGGCACACATTCAACTGTCAAGGAATTGGTTGATATCTAGTACAACTTTATTTCATTTTACTTTACAGCTTTCCCTTTTAAAATTATTAATAAAGTAACTATCATCAGAAAAGAAATTTTAAAAATGAGATTAAATTGATAATTTTCCATCTCTAACAGTATTCAATAAATGTTTATTGAGTATGTTAATGAAAGAGATAAAAAAAATTTCATACCTTTTAAATATATTTATTTGTTTTATCAAAATTATTTTCAAAATTGAAAGAGTCCAAATTCCAAAAAATTAAGTCATTAACTGAAGGAACAGTCAGTATATATTGTCAGTTATATTATATCATCTCTTTTGTCCATTCTGGGATGTATATGAATGATTTGGTAATCTAATTCTGCATTTTACTTGAATTTCTCCTAAAGTGTTTCCTGAGATTATTTTCATAGATAAATATTTGAGGATGACTCCAGCTCAGAAACGACATACAGCATAATAATAGACATTTACATCAGCAAACTGTAGAGATTTTCAGGACATAGCTTGGTCTTAGCTAAAAGCTGTCTTCTGTACAAGATGCATAATTCAAGTTGGAAATTTTACATGCTTAGCCTGAAAACCACCAACTGTGAAAGCATAAGAATTAAGTGTTTCAATAGAATAAATCAAACTGTTTCAAAACTGCCATGACAACTTAATTCTAAAAGGGTGATTCATTTTGGACAAGAACATTAAAATGATTTTAATTATTATTAATAAGTCAAATGATAGAGTGCATGGTAATATATAAAAGCTATAATATAATCAAAACAATTACAGATATAACTGTATATAGTACATATATTATACAAATGTATATATAGAGAGAGGCAAGGACAGAGAGAGAGAAACAGACAGAAAAAAGGTACTAGTGAAAAGTGTGTCTTGCTGTGTTTCAGGAAGCCAGGAAAAAGGGAGAAAGATAGATAAGGAAGAAGTGGCAGCATAGGCACTCTCTAAGTTACCAGCGAAGCAAGTATTTTGGAAAAGCTCTGCTGTGAAAACAGCGCCTGGAAATATGCTGTTATTATTGACGCAGAGGTATTAACATAATGGAAGCCAAGAAATTATTGTGATCTTGTTTGGAAAATCACATTGAATACTGCATATTATTTTCAAGAGGAAAAACAGTCACATTTTCTTTTCTTTTTGAATTCTGAAAATGTAGTTTGCTAATCCCAATTAAAGAATCATGATTGAAGTTCTAGCTTAAAAAATAAGCTACTTATATTTTCTAATATCATAATCAAGAGAATTTTGATACATCTGTTCTTTCTTTTTTTTTTCTTTTCTTTTTTTTGCCAAAAACATGGCTCCATGGTTTTTAAATAAGAATTTCCACATGAAGATGAGAGTGTTTATAACATATTGGAACAATTTTGGTCTCTTTCCCTTTTCCATCCAGATTGATTCAAGGAAATGGGTATTAAAATTTAAAAAATTGTACTCACATTGAGATGGTTATTTATTGAACACTGAGCAAAGTCTGTCTAAGGACAAGGACAACTTTGGCTCTAGCAGTGACTTCTGAAAAGCATCCAGGAAAGTGTTCAGAAATAAATAAATGATGTCTTACAAAATTCCCCAAGATGGCTCAGTACAGCATAGGTTATGTAACTATATATTTTCACACCAGCATTCCTGTGGTTGCGTGAAAGACAGAACATTGTAGGGGAAGAGAAACTTTGTGTGCGGTGAGACTAATATTTCTACTGAAAGACTAATTTTCTGTGCAAGACATTTAAATTTCCACAAAATCAGGCAATTTGATGAGTTCATCAAAACCTCTTCTAGGTCCAAAAGGACATGTCCTAGTTTCCTTTATTTAGATAAACAGGTAGTAGTCGCATTTTGCTATAAACTTAAATCATATTTATAGACAGTATTGATAATTTGAAAATAGGTGAGTAACTCACATGAGCTATTTGTGAGTGAGCAAATTTTCAAATCTCGTTTATTCTATGTATCCCTCGATGTTTTAGCTCCAAGCTCAGAACAAATGAAACCATCTGGAAGTGTCCTCTAGTTGTCATGATTTCTTTTCCAAACCACCTCCTCCATTGAGATGTATACACATGCTAAATTAAAAAAAAAAAGTTAATCATCTTGCACTCATCATCTATTAGTCAACATTCTTCATTGAATGTATTCATGCTGTGCGCATATTTGGAAAATGAGTCATTGAACTGATTTCCTATCTTTGGTAGTCTTGAATTCTACACTGTCAAAGTGGGCAGATGGGAGAATAAAAGAACACTTCAGTAGGAGAAAAAAAAGCAGATTAAGTTGAATTTCAAAGAAATATAATGGCACATTGATGACTCTCAGAGGATGCATATCAGAAACATTATATGAGTCTATTTTTAAATATTGTGTGCATATTGAAAAATAATCCAGAGGCCATGTTTCTAACTATATTATTGGTACTGCTCATGATTATTAAGAAATTTTTTAAGATTGATTCATTCTCTGATTCTTTCAGTCTCTCATGCTTGAACAGTGGTCGATGTGGTATAGAATATATGAGAATTAAAAAATTTTAAAGCTGAAATTAAAAATCTGAGTGATTTTTTAATACAGAGCCTATAGGGCACACCATTAAAAAGGCGATAGAGAATTACACCCAGGAAAAGAGAAGTTACATTGTGAAGGGGAGAACAGGCTGAGACACTACGAAACTTCCCTTTCAAAGTTGCAGAATTAGCACAAAATTTTAGAAAAGGTATGTGTTTTGTTCATCAGGAGGAGGAAGGTTTGAAGCCCCTAAGCTTCCTGCTTCCCTGGCCTCTAGATGTCACAGCAGTAAAGGAGCAAGGGTCCTCCAAAGCTGCCCTCCTGGGGACTCTCTTTGTTAAGCTCCCTGCCTATCTGGGGTCAAGTAGCTGGACCTCCCCAGGCACAGTCCTATTGTGAGTGGGAAGTGCTTACACTTCTTTAGAGAGATGTGTTTTATAAATACCTTTATTATCAAAGCTGAGCTCTAGTTTTAGCTGATGCATTTCCGGAGGCAGTGGGTGGGCAGCAACCCACTTTACCTCCAGCCAGAGGCGCTCAGCATCCTCCTGACTTTCCTCTGTGCACCTCATCACAGTTCCCTCACTCTCTTAAGGATCTCACCCTTCCGGCTTCTCACAGGTCGGTCCCCAGAGAAGGAGACAATCAGTAAGGACATCTTAGAAGAACAAATCAAAGTAGTAACTTTAGTAAAAATAACTGATTTAGCCCATGATGAAATGGCTTTTTACAGAGTTTGCCTGGTGCACACATTCATTACTGTATGTCTCTCCCACACACTGCATGAGCCCAAAGGTGTCAGCTGGCAAGGAGTTTAGATTTTCCTCAGGAATTCTTACACTTCCTCCAGCTACCTGTTAATCACCTGCCTTGGCCTATGAGATGAACGCTTATCAATTGAATCCTGTCTTAATTTATTCACACACAACTTGGCACAGGTACCACTTCGACGTACCCAAGGTAGCCCATTTTTTAGAAACATTTTTGGATTCTTTTCTTTCTCTCTTCTAAATGAAGTGCTTGAAATTGCATTTATGATGTCCAAAATTTGATGTCCTCCCACACACATTTTAATTGTAGTTTGCACCTTAGAAAGACAGAATCATAATTGAAGCATACACGGATATAGGAAAAAATACACCAGTAAGTTTGTTCCCCTAAAAAACTCCTAAATGAGATTTGCCCACCAAAAGACTCAATATCGATGTTGAACTCCACCATGTTTATCACTCTTCAGTGTGTAGAATGGGTTATTTTCTAAATTTCAGACAGTTTGAGATCATTATTTCAAACAGCACCCAGAAATGCATGAACTTGGTCTCCTTTTCATGTGAGTTAAGCAACACAGTACGACATAATTCTTAGAGTAGCATTTACGTTATGAACTCAGGACCACAAGGGGAGAATTTTTAGAGGTCGTCTACCCAACCCTCTGAGTTCAGAGACAAAGGAACTGATGATCAAAAAGATGAAGTCCCTTCTAAATGTCACCCTGTTTATGGTAGAGCAAGGCCCAGAATTAAGGTTTTCTGAGTCAGTGAATTTTCTGTTTACTGTGCCTTCCAGTGTTACATTCTATTAGCCTTATCACTGTTGAGAAGCAGGAGAAAAATTCCTAAAGAAAACGCAAAATTCAATATTAAGTTAAAACAACTAATTTTCTCAGTTTTATTTATTTTTTAAAGATGTAAGTATTTTATTTTATTTATTATTATTTTTTATTGAAGCATAATTGGCATAGAATATCCTATTAATTTCAGGTGTACTTCTTAGTGATTCAATATTTATATACGTAAAGAAGACGATCACCATGATAAGTCTAGTTACCATCTGTCACCATACAAAGTCATTACAATTTTATTGACTATATTCCCTATGCTGTACATCACATCCCCATAACTTACCTACTGTATAATTAGAAGTTTGTACCTCTTAATCCCCTTCACCTGTTTCGCCCGCCCCTCCAACCCCTCCCCGCTACAGTAACCACCAGTTTCCTACATCTATGAGTCTGTTTCTATTCTGTTTTGTTTGCTCATTTATTTTCTTTTTTCGATTCCACATGTAAGTGAAATCATATGGTATTTGTCTTTCTCTGTCAGTCTGATTTCACTTAGCAAAATACCTGTAGGTCCCTCAGTGTTGTTGCAAATGGCAAGATTTCATTGCTTCCATTCCTTGGTTATTATAAATAACGCTGCAGTGAACATAGGGGCACATATATCTCTTTGAATTAATGTTTTCACTTTCTTCAGATAAATACCCAGAAGTGGAATTACTGGATCATATGGTAGTTCTATTTTTAATTTTCTGAAGGACCTCCATTCTGTTTTCCATAGCGTCTATGCCAATTTACATTTCCACCAACAGTGTAGGAAGGTTCCCTTTTCTTCATATCTTTGCCAACATTCGTCACCTTTTGTCTTTTTGATAATAAACATTCTGACAGGTGTGAGGTCACATCTCATTGTGATTTTGACTTGCATTTCCTTGTTTATTTAGAGACTTGGGAACTCTTTAGATCCTCTTTTGTTTTAGATTAATGTATTTTTATGACAAAACATAAATGATTGGACAAATGTTGAAAATACATTTTAAAAATGAAAAAAATTAATACAGAAAAATACGTAAAAATAAAAATCAACTCCCAGAGAGAACCACTGTTATTTTGATCTGGTTCTTCCCAATTTTCTCTCCCACTCTTCCATCATAAGGATGTGTGAATATATTTATATGTGTATACATGTGCAAACGTAAATAACACTGAGTTGATATTGTAAAAATAATTTTATATATTCATTCTTTCCCTCACCCTTTGGTCATGAACATTTTTCCATGGTTTTATACATTTTCAAAAACATTTTTTAAATTATATAATAAATTATCTTCTATTTGACCAAAATTTCTAACCATCTCTCATTCTAGGTATATCGTATATTATATTTATACTTATTTTCCTGTTTCCAGAAGGGAGATGACACCTACTATGGAATAATATACTACGGCAATTAAAAATAAATTAATTTGTATTTAAAAAAAGTTTAAAACCTCTCAACTCATATTTGCATTGTATTTTGATTGCTTTGCTCATTTCTACCTGAAAAGCCTTTAAATCAGGATTGACCCCAAGAAAGAGTGACTATTCTTCTCTTCCTAGGAGACATGATTGCTATAATGGGACTCTTATGGCCATAGGATGATAGAATGAACATCTTATATAATAGAATAAGTGAAAAAAGAATTAGCGGTGGAATCTGGAGAAACAGCTAGATCAGTGCACTGATAAACCAGGAAAAAGAGAAGCTTTGAGAAGTTTTAAAACAGATTTAAGTTCTGATTATGCAAACTGAAGAAATGGTATTTATAACTGACATTGCATGTATAATATGCCAAGCTTGGTGTTAGGTAATGAGAACAAAAAGTGCATGAAGCATGATTCCAGCCTTCAAATAATTCACATCCTAATAGGATATACCATACATACCTCAATGACTACTATAAAGCTGTCCAATCCAATAATAATATTGTGGATATATGCCAAGTGGTGTAGAATGACAGAAGAATGATCAATTAATTTTAATTCATGCTTGGAGAAAGATGTTGAAGACTTCCCAGAAAGAAATAGTTACAAATTACTTCGGAGGTAAGGGATAAGATGTTACAATGAAACTGTTACGAATAGATAACAGACAGTGTGCTGGAGGAATAACAGAAGATTCATTCAGTCATTTATTCAACAAAAATTTATGGAACACACACTATATATCAGATACTATTTCAGACAATAATAACAGAAATGTGAACTCGACGGTCAAAGCCCTTACCTTCTGAAGTGAAAGAGAAAGTCTTGAGTTTGGAACTCAATATAAATTTGGGGCCTAGAGACATAACTTTGAGTCATCAGCACATAGATTTTTATTTAAAACCAAAGCACTAGGTAAGATTATCTATGAAGGGAGGGACAGTACAAAGGAGAATAAAGAGAAAATGTGAGCCTTGAGGCTGCATAACTTGTAAAGGTTGGGAAGAAAGGGCAGAGGTGCTCAAAAGAGACTGAGAAGAAATAGCCAGTGAGTTAGTTCCGAAAATGTCCAAGAAAACCACGATAGAGAGGAATCCAGAAGACAGGTGAAGAAGGTGTTTCCAGAAAGACAGAGTGGTGCACTGAGTCAAATGAAAATATATCTAGTGAGACAAAGACTGAGAATTTACCACTGGATTTAGCAATAATGAGGTCACTGGTGACCTAAGATTTATTCTGGTGGACTGTGTATATAATTTTAACTAAAATCATCTTCCAGAGGGATCATATTCTTCTAACAAGACAGAAATTGCACATCGTCAAATAATGTTGAAATTTTGGGTAAGATGAGCACTGGGTGTTTAACCTTGGATTTGATAAAATGGCTGCCGTTGGAGACATGGACAAGAGGGTTTTCATTGCAGTATTGAGGAAGAAAGACTGATTAGTTTTAAGAGAGGATAGGTGGTGGGCATTAAATTTCTTGGAATTTTTCTATAAAGAAAAATAAAGTGCAAAGGACTAAAGCAGACATGATAGAGGACCCCCAATTCCCCTTGCTTCAACCATTGCTTCTGTTCCCTGTCTTTTCTTCCCTTTCCCTTTTTTCTTTTTTTTTTTTTTTTACTAAATCTCCCACCCTTAAACCTTGCCTAACCAACAAACCACAGGCTTACCAAACAGCTCTTGAAAAAAACTGTTTGACAGTTATTGGGATGTCATTGTGCCAATAATACCAAATAGAAGGAATGAAAAACTGAAACAATCTCCAACCGACTCCACAGCAATTTCCACAGGAGTTAGAGGTGAAAACTGTCAGCCAAGCAGAACCACATGTCCCCCTCTCTAATCCTCCCCCCAAAAAATCCTGCTTTGACTCTTCGAGTTACCTCGTCTTCAGAGGCTCCCTGATATGCATCAGGTGAATAAAGCGTTTAACCTCTCCTCCAGTTACCGAAACTATTTTTATCCCTTGGCAAGAGAAATGAGGGAGTAACTGGAGAGAGATTTGCTCTCCAGAGAGGCATATAAAGATGAAAGACATTCCTGTTTGTTTCTAATGAAAACAATCCTGTAAAGAGGGAAAGATTCATGAGGTATATGCAAAGGGAGTGAATAATTGCAGGAGAAACGTTTGTGTATAAAAAAGAGACAGGATCCAAAAAAAGGTTAAAGGTAGGAAGGAGCAAGGAGAGTTTACTCATTATAAGAGGAGGAAAGTAGAGAATAGAGCGGAGACCATAACATGATTTGGTAGTGGAAAGATAAGGAAGTTCTCTTCTGATGGTTTCTATTTGCCCAGTGAAATAAGAGAAGTCACATGATATAAGAATGAGGAGAAAGGAGGGGAATGTTGGCATTTGAAGGAGAGCTGAGAACGTAAGGAATGGTATTACTCTACATCGTTAACTTCTAATTTATTGAATTATGATCCTGGAGTGTGGGTTTGTGAATTGCCTGGGAGATGTGACAGGACTAAAAGGTAGTGCCAGGAGACCATTTGAGAGGCTGTGCTGGGGAAACATTTTAGCTTCAGATAGTGAGTGGCATAACAAACGTGTTTGAATGGTACTTTCCAATCAACGAGGACACATGATTTTGAAACAAGTGCAGACAAGATCAGTTCCGTTATAAATGTGCTGTTGCTTTATGATAACTTTTTGACAGTAATTTGTTCCTGAAACACATTTATTCAATTTTCTCTGTAAAATAATGGCGATTATCACAGTAAGAATAAGAAAGAAGTAATTTGTATGTGTATACCTAATAATTACTTTTTCAAAACTGGTTCCATAATAATTTATAAGCCAAATAAACTGCTTTTAATTTATTAATTGTATATTATTTTCTCATATATTCCTTGCATCCCATTTGAAAATATGAATATTTAGAAACAGGTTAAATCCTATATTTCTAGTGAATACGTTTCAAAACACCATTTCTTTCTGAACACAAAAATAATACATGCTAATTTTTTTGTGTTTTTTTTTTTAAGATTGGCACCTGAGCTAACAACTGTTGCCAATCTTCTTTTTTTTTCTTTTTCCTACTTTTTCTCCCCAGATCCCTCCAGTACCTAGTTCTATATTTTAGTTGTGGGTCCTTCTAGTTGTGGCATGTGGGACACCGCCTCAACATGGCCTAATGAGTGGTGCCATGTCTGCACCCAGGATCCGAACCTGCAAAACCCTGGGCCGCAGAAGCAGAGCACGCGAACTTAACCACTCAGCCACGGGGCCGGCCTCTGCTAATTGTTGATAATTTGGAAAACATAAAAATTTACAATGAAGAAAATAAAAATTATCTATAATCCTAATACACAGACATAACCATTTTAATATTTATAGCATATTTCATTATATAAATTCATCGTCATTTATTTAATTGGTTATATAGGTTATTTACAGATGCAAATTGTATTTGTAACGGAATTTGCTAATGAAAATTGGAGAAGTGAGAAAGGGGGTCGCATAATGGCAACCCAAGAGCAGATACTTTTAAAAACCATAGCATATTAGACAAACAAAAGAAGGTAAAATTATAATACCAGCATCAAAGATTTAAAAGATTTTATTATGGTCTTCCAGAATGCAGCTCATCTGGCTATCTTCTCCCATTTTAAGTCTTCCACATGACCTGGATCCAAATCAGGTCCCAATTCCAAATCAGGAATAAGCCTTGATTCTCTCTGAATCATAGAAAAACATGTATTGTATTACTTTGGGAAACCTCAGATCAAATAAAACCAGGTCAGGTTAACCATATGGCAGTGTTTTTTAAGTTTGCTGCAAGTTCTTTTATCAATGCAGCTTGTTATTGTGACAGGGCAAGGTTTTCTGAGTCAGAAAATGTGCATGAACTGGGCCAGGGTTTTGATATTTTGAAGAATTTTTAAAATTAAACCGTTATATACAAAATAGAACGAGCAAAAGTGATTTAAAAAATAACATCTGAATCTACCTTTTCTCTTCAAAAAGTAATTACTGAACCCACAGGATTTGGAAAAAAAAAAAATACAGATGTAGGGAAAAATAGATTCCCATCAAAATCACTTATCCTCAAGGTAATTATGTCCGTGTTTAAAATTTTAAGACAAAAAAACCTTTAAGTTTTCCTGTATTTTTTGGCCTTATGGTGAAATCCGATATTATAATAAGGCAATCTATTTTGCTTGTGGATTTTTCTCCTCCTAACTTGTCCAAATCACAGACTCATGAAATACAAAGATAAAAACATCAACATCTGCCTGGAAAAAATTGAGTTCAGAGAGAGAATCTTCCAAGAGCAAAATAAAGATTTCAAGGTAATTGTACTTCCTTCAATATCACCCCACTGAGGAGATTAGTAGCCAAGAATAAAAAAAATAAATAGGGAAAATTTGTGAAGAGAAACATTCTTTCAGTTCTCTTCTAGATAGCATCCTCCTGGTCGTAGGTGCTGGACACAGGCTTGGGTCTTATCACAGGGTTTGCCTAATCAGAATGAAGGAGGTCTGCTGAAGAGTGTTCGACCCAGGGATTGGTCAGCCACAGAATGATAAAGTGACTTGCCAAAAGATGTGGGAATGAGCAAAAGATCAAGCAATAGGGAGAGTTTTGATTTGAGCAGAGTCTAAAAGAATGTTAGAATTTTGAGCTGAGTTTTAGCAGTAAGCCAGTAGTGATTTTCTGGAGGAGGGACCAGCCACAGGGAGCAAGGCACACCGAAGAGATGGGCTCACCCTAAAGTTCTGAAGGGGTTCACAGGACAGGCAGGGGCTCCTGCAAGTGAGACAGACACTCAGAGAAACATGAGTTTTAAATGGAGATTAGATCTTGATAACATTTAAGAAGTGAAGATTTTCTAGGATGTATTGTCTAATCACGATTCAATAAGTTTAAAAATAATTAAAAATTAGCAGTCTTAATACTTGGAAATTAAAAAGTATTTTTGATAATCCTTGAATGAAAAAGGAAATCAAATGTGAAATTTTAAACCATCTCTAAATCAATTAAAAGAGTAAATAATGGTTCATACTTCATACCAAAATCTATGGAGAAAATAGTAATCAGCCTTTAGTATTATAAAAGAACAGAAAAATAATATTAAAATATTATAATAAATAATTTAATATTGAAAAATCAAAATAAATTAAAAAGGAATTGATAAAAATAAAAAACTGCAATAAATAGAAAATAGCAAGTGAATTAAAAACTGAATCTTTGAATATTTAAATTAAATATGTTAATTATATAAATCTCTTAAAGATTTGAGTAAGGAAAACAGAGATAGCATACAATTTTGCAAATTTTTTTTTTTTAAGATCAGCACCTGAGCTAACAACTGTTGCAAATCTTTTTTTTCGTTCTGCTACATCTCCCCAAATTCCCCCAGTACATTGTTGTATATCTTAGTTATTGTATATCTTAGTTTTACGTCCTTCTAGTTGTGTCATGTGGGACCCGCCTCACTGTGGCTCGGTGAGCAATGCCTCGTCCTCGCCCAGGATCCAACTGGCGAAAATCTGGGCTGCCGCAGCAGAGCTCAAGGACTTAACTGCTCAGCCATGGAGCCCGCCCCTACAAATATTTTTTTTTTAAGTCATAACACAGATCCTGACAAAATTAATAGAACTAGAGGAGAACATTATCTACAAATCTATTTGAAAATCTAAAGGAAATACATGATTTCCTAGCAAAATATAAATTATCAAAATTATCAAGAAGTAGAAGAACTTGAACATGTTAATTTCCACGAAAAACTGGGAAAGATGATCAAAGTTCTAAGCACGGAACAGAGACTAGGACCAGATGCATTCACAGCTGAACTTTATTTAACTGTTAAATAACGGATCATTCCAAAGTTAATAAAACTCTCCCCGTCAAAGACAAATCAAAGCTCTCCAATTTATTTCATCAAGCCAACTGTTAGAGTACCAAAAAAAAAAAAAAAAAGCTATTCATTCACCTCTTTTATGAATATAAAGACAGAGACTATTTTTAAAAATTTCAAATAGAATCCTGCAAAAGTGCCTATTGATCATTGTAATATGATCAGGAAGGGCTAATTTCAGGAAGGTGAGTGGGCGAAACAACAAAAAATTGATCAATATAATTTACTAAATACTTAATCCAAATAAAAGAGAAAAAATATGACCATACAAATAGATGTCAAAAAAAATTTGCTAAAATCCCAGAAGTAATTCCTAATAAGAATAAGAAGGAAACCATAACTATAATAAAATTACTTATCAAAATATGATAAATACTATTTTTTAATGATGAGACATTAAAATCATTTTATTTAAAATCAGGAATTAGGCAGGGGCGACTCTTAGAACCATTATTATTTAACATTGTCTTAGACATTCAAGCAAATATAATAAGTCAAGGATAATAAAATAACTGGTATAAACCATAGAAAAGAAAAAATAACGTTTCCTTTTGCTAAAACACTTACATATACACACACGTTTTTAAAAATAGAAAACCCATAAGTCTCTAGCACAAATACAAACCAGTATGCAAAAATACTAGAATTAACGAAAGAATGTTTGGTGCTATAGAATAAATGGGACTCTATTTTTTAGCTCCTTGCCCGTATCTGGTTCATTGAGAGGCTGAGCATTTAAAGATGCCAGCTATACAATGTCATACTTCATTTTCATTATATACTAAATTAAAGGAAGGTGTAAACCCATCAAATGCTAAAACAGAAAGTTGCTTTGAAGCTTTTCTATTCCAATACTTAACATACTAGAGAAATCTCTTCTATAATCACAGAGTGGACCACCGAGCCCATACTTAAAGCACGCCCAGCTACAGAAAGCTCCTCACCTCACAAAATTACGTTCCACACTGAGCTGAAATGTCTTCCCACAATTTCCATCTGTGAGCCTCAGCTCTATTTTCTGAAAGCTTGTAACATATGCTTTAAACAGCTATCCTTTTTCCATCTTTCATTGACATTTAGTCTAGTATCAAATCAGACTATCTCTTATTTCAACAACTATCATAGTGAATAAACAGAGTGCTATGGCTGTCTTTGCTATATTTTTGGTATCATTTGCAAAAAAGCAGATGTTGGTACAGAGCTCCGTATTTGAGGACCAACTATACAATGCTTGACAGGTGGAGCCATTGTCTGCAGAGTCTTCCATAACTGACTCTTAGTTTGCATCACCCCCTAATGTTTTATAAGCATGGCTGATGGAGGCAAACTTGAAAATCTTAGTCCATCTGATTCACTAAGACTTTACCATAAGTCTCAACATTAGGCACTCAAATATTCTGCTCTTTCTGCTTTGGCAAATTTGAGATGTCATTGGGAAGTCAGTGTTCAAAATTATTTTAAGAGAAAAATAGGATTCCAAATTAAGGAATGTCCTAGTTGATGATGATGATGATGGTGATGGTGATTCACATGCACACTCTTCTACAGTAGCGTCATTTTAAAAAGTGAAAGACTTTGGCTCAAAGAAAAGTAACTCAGTGCAAGTTAGCACATTAACCTGGCAGTTTTAGAAAACACGTCTTAAGTTCATCGTACTGAGCTGTTGGGTCAGACTACAAAATTTAGTTCAGATGGGAAGAGTAGAAAGAATGATGAGCCCAGACTTAATTACAATGGAACCAGCCAATAAGAAGTGCAAAGCTCAGAAAAGAGATCAAGGAAATGAGTAGGTGTAGTGTCCCTTTGTGCCCCAGTTCTTCACAGAAGCCCTTACAAAATTCTGACTCCCAGGGTTGCTCCCTTGGTGTAAAGAATCATCTACTAGATTAGAGCGTTTCAGGACTGGGCTTCTTGCCCCTTATTTCACACCATGAGTTTGGAGGCAGGGGTGCATCTGTATTCAAGGCTTCACCCTCTTCCCATTCAGGGAGTTGCATTTTATGTTCATGAGACACTTCTGGTACATCTGTTCCTACTCCAAGGAAAATGCTCCTATTATCTCAATAAACAGAAATATAAACTTGTATGAGTCCTCAGAATATTCCACCTTCTACAGAAGGTTTGGCTATGGACGATCATGTGTTATTTCTGGACAATCATCCTGATTCTTATAATTGAATGTGGTTTTTTTAATGTTTGTACCCTTTTGCCAATCTCTTCCTATATCCCCCACTCCCAGCCTCTGGCAACCACTTTTCTACTCTCAGTTTCTATGAGTTGGACTTTTTTTTTCAGATTCCACATATAAGTGATAGCACGCAGTATTTGTCTTTGTCTCATTTATTTCACTTAGCATAATACCCTCCAGGTTCATTCCTATTGTCACAAATGGAAGGATTTCCTTCTTTCTAGGGCTGAATGATATTCCATTTTCCACATTTTTTTTATCCATTCATCCATCGATACACACTTAGATTGTTTCCATACCTTGGTTAATGGCAATAATGCTGCAATGAACATGGGAGTATACAATATGTAGCCTTTTCAGATTGGCTTATTTTATTTAGTAATAAGCATTTATGTTTCCTCTATGTCTTTTCATGGCTTGATAGCTCATTTCTTTTCAGCACTGGACAATATTCCATTATCTGGATGCACCACAGCTTATTCATCCATTCACAGACTGAGGGACATCTCGGTTGCTTCCAAGTTTTAACTATTATGAATAAAGTTGCTATAAACATCTGTGGGCAGATATTTATGTGGACTAAGTTTTCAACTTCATTGGGTAAACACCAAGGAGTATAATTGCTAGATTGTATGGTAAGAGTATATTTAGTTGTAAAAGAAACAACCAAAGTGTCATCCACAATGGTTGTGCCATTTTGCATTCTCACCATCAGCAAACGAGAATTGCTTTTGCCTCACATCCTTGTCAGCTTTTGCTGTTGCCAGTGTTCTGGATTTTGGCCATTCTAATAGGTGTGTGGTGGTATTTCATTGCTCTTTAATTTGCATTTCCCTGATGACATACAACATGGAGCATCTTTTTGTATTTTTATTTGCCATCTGTATATCTTCCTTGGTGAGGTGTCTGTTCAGGTTTCTGGCCCATTTTTTTAACTAGGTTGTTTGTTTTCTTATTGTTGAGTTTTACGAGTTCATTGTATATTTTAGATGACTCCTTTATCATATATGTCTTTTGCAAAGATTTTTCTCCAAGTCTGTGGATTGTCTTCTCATTCTCTTGACATTGTCTTTTGCAGAGCAGAAATTCTAATTCTAGTGAAGTCCAGATTATCAGTTATTTCTTTCCTGGATCAGCGCTTTGTTGCTGAATCTTAAAGTTATCACCATATCCAAGATCATCTAGGTTTTCTACTATATTATCTTCCAGGAGTTTTATATTTTCGTGTTTTTACATTTAAATCTGAAATCTATTTTGAGTTAACTTTTTGTGAAGGATGTAAAGTCTGTGTCTAGATTTGTTATTTTGCATGCAGATGTCCAGTTGATCCAGCACCATTTCTTGAAAAGGCTATCTTTACTCCATTGTGTTGCCTTTACTCCTTTGTCGAAGATGAGTTGCCTATATTTATGTGGGTCTGTTTCTGGACTCTCTATCTGTTCTGCTGATTTCCTTGTCTGTTCTTTCAGCAATACCACACTGTCTTGCTTACTGTAGCTTCATAGTAAGTCTTAAAGGTAGATAGCATCAGTTCTCTAACTTTAGTCTTCTTATTCAATATTTTGTTGAATAGGCCAGGTCTTTGCCTCTCCACAGGAATTTTAGAATCAGTTTGTTGATATCCTTAAAATAACTTGGATTTTGGCTGGGATTATACTGAAGATGTAGATCAAGTTGAAAAGAACTGACATCTTGACAATATTGAATCTCCTAACCATAAACATGGAATATCTTTCCATTTGTTTAGACATTTGATATCATTCATCAGAGTTTTGTAATTTTCCTCATATAGATCCTGTACATATTTTGCTGGAGTTAAAATCAAGTATTTCATTTTGGGGGTGCTAATGTAAATGGTGTTATATTTTTAACTTCAAATTTCACTTGTTCATTGCTGTTATATAGGAAAGCAGTTGACTTTTGCATATTAACCTTGTATCTTGCAACCTTATTAGTTTCAAGAGGTTTTTTTTTTTTGACTCTTTTGGATTTTCTACATAGACCATCATGTCATCTGTGAACAAAAACCATATTATGTCTTCCTTCTCAATCTGTATACCTTTTATTTCTTTTTCTTATCTTATTGCATTAGCTAGAACTTATGGTATGATGTTGAAAAGTCGAGGTGAAGGGGCCATCCTTCCCTTGTTCCTGATCTTAGTGGGAAAGCTTCAAGTTTCTTATCATTTAGTGTGATGTCAGGAGTAGATTTTTTGTGAGTATTTTTTATCAAGTTTAGAAAGTTCCTTCCCCTCTATTGCTAGTTTACTGAGAGTTTTTTATCATGAATGGATGTTAGATTTTTTCAAATGTTTTTTTCTGCATATATTGATATGTCATATGATTTTTCTTCTTTAACCTGTTGATGTGATGGATTACACGTACTGATTTTCAAAGATTGAGCCAATTTGCATGCTTGGGATAAACGCCACTTTATTGTCTTATATAGTTCTTTTTATACGTTGTTGGATTTGACTTGCTAATAATTTGTTGAAAATTTTTGCATGTGTGTTCATGGGAAGTATTTTAATTTTCTTATAATGCTTTTTTCTGGTTTTGGTATTATCATAATGCTGGCCTTATAGAATGAGTTAGGAAATATTCCCTCTGGTTCTATCCTCTTGAAGAGATTGTAGAGAATTGATATAATTTCTTTTGTAAATATTTGGTAAAATTCGCCAGTAACCCGCTTGGGCCTGGTGTTTTTGCTTTGGAGCTATTAATTATTGATTGAATCTCGTTAGTAGATAGAGGCCTATTCAGATTGTCTATTTCTTTTTGTGAAGATAGTGTCTTCACAAGATGGTGTCTTTCAAGGATTTGGTCTATTTCATCTTGGTTATCAATTTTGCAGGTATATAATTGTTTATAGTATTCCTTGATTACCCTTTAATTGTCCATGGGATCTGTAGTGATGCTGCCTCTTTCATCTGATATTAGTAATTTGTGTCCTATTCTTTTTTTTTCTCAGCCTGGTTAGAGCCTTATCAACTTTATTGATTTTTTTAAAGAACTAGCTTTTGGTTTCATTGATTTTCTCAATTGGTTTCTATTTTCAATTACATTGATTTCTGTTCTGATTTTCATTCTTTCTTTTCTTCTGCTTATTTTGGATTGGTTTGCTCTTTTTTTCTGGTTTCCTAATGTAGGAGCTTAAATAATTGATTTTAGATCTTTCTTTTCTAGTATATGCATTCAATGCTACACATTTCCCTGTGAGCACTGCTCCACTGCATCCCACAAACTTTGGTAAATTGTGTTTTTATTTTCATTTATTTCAAAATGCTTTTTATTTACTCTTGAGATTTCTTCCTAGACTCATGTGTTATTAAGAAGTGGGTTGTTTAATTTCTAAGTATCTGTAGATTTTCTAGCTATATTTCTGTTAAGTGATTTCTGGTACAATGCCACAGTGGTCTAAGAGCAGACAATGTATGATTTCTATTCTTAAAATTTGTTAAGGTGTGTTTTATGGCCCAGAATGTGGTCTGTCTTGGTGAATATTTTATGTGAGCTCGAGAGGAATGTATATTTAGCTGTCATTAGATGAAGAAGTCTGTATATGTCCTTTACATTCAGTTAATTGATCAGGCTGTTGAGTTCAGCTACATCTTTACTGATTTTGTGCCTGCTGGATCTGTCCATTTCTGCGAGATGGGTGTTGATGTCTCCAACAATGATAGTGAATGCATTTATTTCTCCTTGCACTTCTATCAGTTTTTGCCTATGTAGTTTGATGTTCTGTTGTTTGGTACATACTTGCTAAGGATTGTTATGTCTTCTTGGAGAATTGACACTTTTATCAATATGTAATGCCTCTCTTTATCCCTGATAACTTCCTTGTTCTGAAGTCTGCTTTGCCTGAAATTAATATAGCTGCTCCTACTTTCTTTTGATTAGTGCTAGCATAGTATACCTTTCTCTATCCTTTTACTTTAAATCTATATGTGTCCTTATATTTAAAGTGGGTTTCTTCATAGTGTATATAGTTGGGTACTGTTTTTTGATCCACTCTGGTAATCTCTGTCTTTTAATTGGCATATATATATGTACCATTGGCATTCAAATGATTACTGCTGTAGTTAGATTAATATCTACCATATTTTTTTTATTTGTTGGGCTTGTTCTTTGTTCCAAGTTTTGACTTTCACTCTTTTTCTTCCTTTTATGTTTTTAATTGAGTGTTTTATATGATTGCGTTTTCTCTCCTTTCATAAGTTATACTTCTTTTTTTTTTTTAGTTCTTGCCCCAGAGTTTGCAACATACATTTACAACTAATCCAAGTCATTTTTCAAATGCCACTTCACAGGTAATGTGTGTACATTATATTAACAAAATAACTTTAATTCCTCCCCTTATCCTTTGTATCATTGCTGTAATTCACTTCACTTATATATGAGCATACATAAGCATATATATATATGATTTATACATAAACATACATTGTTGCTATTGTTTTGAACAAAATTTACGTTAAATCAATTTGATGCTCTCCTTTCTTTAACTTCATTCCTTCTTTATTCCCATCTAGTCTAAGGGCTTTAAAAACCAGTTATATACTGAGAAGTATCACATTTATATCCTCAGCCAAGATTATTCCCCAGTCGTCCATATTCAGATACTTAGCAGCCTACTCACCATCTTCACACAGATGTCTAACAGATATTTCAAACTTAACCAAAGTCTTTATTTTCACCCCAAATGATGCAGTTGCAATGTCCCTTCCTTCTTAAAGTGTGACTCTATCTTTGACATTCAAAGCACTCTGCTCAAACGTAAGAGTCGTTTTCCCCAACACTAGATTCATAAACTTATAACCCTCAACCCCAGGCACTGCTTTCTCTCCTCCCCTAAATTTTCACCATTTGTTAACACTAGTTATGTAAGTAATTTTTCTTCATTATATGCCTTTTCCAGGTAGAATATAAACTCTGATTTCTCTGCTCTATTCTTAGGACCTAGAAGATGTCTTGGAACATAGTTTGTGGAGTGACTGATTAAGTATAACCAGAGTAGCTCCTTGCAAGCCTGGAACACAGGCTTCAGTGCCATTTTCCTCATTCACTCAGGCAAGCTAACATGTACCAATTGGGAAGCAGTGGTATGCCCATAACCTTACCTGAAAACCAGTCCTCTGCTAGATAGAAATCCTTCCTTTCAGTACCCAAGCTCTGAGAGATATGAGTTGGTGATTCAGCAAAGATGGCTGAATTCAGCTTGGAGAACAAAGAGAACCTAAATGGCCCAGCAGCATCATCTTCACTTTGAATAAAGAATGCCTTAAAAAAATTTTATCCTGGTGCCTATTTAATCTTCTGGCAAAAGACACTAAATGATACAGTTCACTATGTGGGGAACACTACTAGAATACCAACAATCTACAGGTTACACCACACTTATCCCTTCAGTCAGTAGTGAAGGCTTTACATGCAACTAAAATCTATTGAATTGCTGTTTTTCAATGTAGATTGCAAAATCTGCCATTTTGGAGGCATAGAAATTAAGCAACTTACCAAAGAGCAAATAATAATAGCCTGATAATACTAGCAAAGATATATACTGCTTTTACTCTATGCTAGACATTATTCTAAGCAATATACATGTACCCATTTATTCAATCCTCATCAAAACTTTAGTTGGTATTAACTCTTATTATAAATATTTTACCGATGAAACAACAAAGGCACATAGAGGTAATATTTGCCTAAGTCACTTAGCTAGTGAGGTTATATAGGACTGGAATTAAAGTCTAGGCAGTCTGGCTGCAGAGTCCAAACTCTTAAACAATGCACTCAGCTCTTCTCACAGAGGAAAGAAGTACCTGAATTGTCATTTAAACCCAGGTCTTTTTACCCCGAGCCAAGTTTTTACTTCCCTTACATCTCAGGTGCTGGAAATCTCTCTGACTTGTAGTAGAGAAAGGAAAGGAGGTCTAATTTATATAATTATGTTAAAAGAAAAAAAGGGCCTGAAATTTATGAAGGAATCAGAGCAAGCTAAGAGTTTGCCTAGGATTAAAGAACCAGGCTTTAAAGAGGAAGAGAGAGACATGTAAAGAGAGAGAGAGAGAAAGAAGGAAGAGGAGAGAGAGAATGGAGGAGACAGAGGAAAAAAACCAACAATTTGATTTATTTCCTCAACATCAACCTCATCACCAATGACTTGCACTAAATTTCACCAAGGAGTCTGCTTAAATATCAAAGTAATAAGATAGATGATAAAACACCATCTAAATGAGATCTATTGTTTTATATGAACTTTGCTCTGCTATAGCCTTTGACCTAATTCTTTAATTTAAAGAATGGCTCCACACTTGAATAATTGAGGACATGTTAGGAATTTATTATTAAATACTATCATCTTCCCAAGAGATAGAGTGTTTTTGCTAAAGAACGTTGATGTGCATTAAAATCGAAAACCAATTCTAAAAAGGATAAAGCTAATTCTTCTCAATTTTATCAAGGAAAGGTACCTACATGAAAGAATAACACTATAGAGTTTTAAAATAAGTGGAATAATAGCTTATCTTGTAGAAGATTAGCTCTTTTATCCAACACATATGTGGCTCAAATTTTAGCAATAGTGCACTCAGATTTAAGGCTTCATGGTAGATGTTCATTTTCTTAACACTACATTAACTTATTTGTCTTCACTGTTCTATGCAGTCCTCAAAGACAGCAAGCATATTCTATTTACCTTTAGGTACTTCTAGTTAAAAGAGAGATACATTAGGAAAAATAAATTAGACCTTAACTGAGGAAACTGTTCTTGTATAACTGTATAACCATCAGACATAGTTATAGAAGAGACAAGTAGGATGCTAGAAATGTCACTGCGCATTTGGTCAGGAAATGTGAAAATCCCCGGGAAATCTAATTAGATAGACTACTGCCCATGTAAAATCCTGACTGTTATCCAAAGACCAAGAATGGCAAAACTGCATTAGTTGATATTTCTTTCTGCACCTAAAACTACTAGAAACAATAACATAAATAATACAACGATAAAATCACTTAATGGACTTTCATCTCATCATGACACTGTATCAAGAGAATTACAGAAATATGCTCTCTGCCCTTTGGAAGTTCATAACTGATGGTGAATAACAACTTATAAGCAAATAATTAAAGACATATAAATGTAACACAGAATAACACACACACACACTGCTCTTGAGCTCTGTATCCCAATCAACCAGAATCAATTAACTTTTGTTTTCACAACTGTTTAATATAAGAGGAAAATAAAACGTACACATTTAAGTTATACTAGATTTATAAATTTATGATGACAGAACTACCCCTGTAATCTGGATGCCTGATGGAGTGCTGAATAAAGGAAGGAGTTCATACATAATTTACTTTTTTGTGGATTCCTAAGTGGCTTCTGCCCGATTTTGATCCAAATGTAGCTACACTGAATTTTCCTCTCCAGTATGCCCTGGCTTAGGAAAGATTACCTAGATATTGAAAGATTTTGAAAAAGACCTTTAAAGGATACCAGGAAGTAATGTGTGACATGAGACATTATTTGGATTTGAGGACTTACCTTGTAGGAGGCCTGCTGCATGTAATTTAGATCTCCCTGAATAAAAGACATGACATTTTAGAGATTTTAAGGTCCCCCAAATTCAATAATTAGTGTTTCTAAGATAGAAGTCTTACAGATAAGTTTGCCAATTTGTCTCATTTTTTATACCAACTGAAATTATTTTTCAAAATGTCTTTGTTCCAAACAAATTGTACTTCATATGTCTAAATTTCCTTCCCAAGTATCCTTCTGTCAACACAGTCTGTCCTCGTGAATTTTTATTGCAGATCGGTATTGGGACGGTACAGAACATGTTGGGGAGAGATGAGAATGTTAGTATGCATTGCTATAAAATATTTCCAATAGCGTCTCACATTAACTGTAAATCCCGTGACTCCAACAGTACTCTAATCACAGAAAACAGAGAATACACGGATATTTTTTTTGAAACATAGAATTATGCAACTTTAAATGAACCATATTTCCACACTTATCTGAGTGTGAATGATAGAATTAATTTTAAAGAATCAAAGACACATGAAATAGCCTTTATTTATAGAAACTTATTTCAAAAGTGAGTCTGCTATCAGAAACCTTAATTTTTCCCATATGTTGGGTTTTTTGAGTTAGGTTAAAGAATTAATTTAGTTTTTTCCATGAAGAAAGAATCCTCTAGACTTGGTAAGACAAATTTTTGCTAGTAAATAAAAATATTTCCTCCTTGTAACGTCTTTCTTCCTTTACTATATGTCTTTGTGATGTTTATACATTTGCACTCCATATTTAAAAAATGTTCTGCATTGTATTGGAGGAAAGATAAAGAAAGGGCTGAAAAATGTGGTAAATTACTGCTTCCTTTGCCTTATTTTTTTTTTTTTTTCAAAGATTTTATTTTTTCCTTTTTCTCCCCAAAGCCCCCCGGTACATAGTTGTGTATTCTTCGTTGTGGGTTCTCCTAGTTGTGGCATGTGGGACGCTGCCTCAGCGTGGTCTGATGAGCAGTGCCATGTCCGCGCCCAGGATTCGAACTAACGAAACACTGGGCCGCCTGCTGCGGAGTGCACGAACTTAACCACTCGGCCACGGGGCCAGCCCCTCCTTTGCCTTATTTTAATTATAATTTCTTGCCCACTCAGAAACATTTTCACACAGTCTGATATTTGCATCAATTAAAAAATAACTATGGAACTAAACGACATAGACACAGGGAACACGCATCTCATGGAGCATCCTAAATGCCTAGTTGAACAATTTGAAGGATTTAAATATTTTCTTGTTGAATAAAATGTATTGTACATATATCTATCAAAAGAGATGTTTATTTTAAACTTAAAAAGAGTGCTGCCTTGTTTGTAAAATTGATGCATGCTGGGCTTCATTACAATTTTCTTTAAAGACTGGCTCCTGAGCTAACAACTGTTCCCATTTTTTTTTCTTCTTCTTCTTCTTCTCCCCAAAGCCCCCCCAGTACCTAGTTGTATATTCCAGTTGTGAGTGCCTCTGGTTGTGCTATGTGGGATGCCGCCTCAGCATGGCCTGATGCGTGGTGCCATGTCTGCACCCAGGATCCGAACCGGCGAAACCCTGGGCTGCCGAAGCCGAGTGCGCGAACTTAACCCGTCAGCCAAGGGGCCAGCCCCACAATTTTCTTTAAATATCCAGAGTTATTTTGTATATATTGTCAGAGCACAAGATTAATTATTTCTAAAAGAAACAAATCTTATTGACAAGTGACAAAATAAACTGAGCATTCCTCTTATTCAACAAAGCTATGGGGCAGGAAAAAAACAAGCTAGAAAAAAGGATATATAGAATCAAAAAGGGAGGAAAAAGGTTGGGGCCAGTTCCTAGGGAGCTATGAATCTGACCAGAGGGTTGATGGAAATTGAGATTGGTGGATCAGGGCAGGAGAGATACGTGGGAGAGGAGTTAACAGAATCAGTAAGTGGGGTAGCAGTTAGAACAGAGTAAAAGCAAATGTAGTCACATGGAAAAGGGGGCTGGTTCTTAAATCTGGTGCATAGCATCCTTTGAACATCAAAATATGTCTACGGGGTAGATGTGTTCCTTGTGAGTTTCCTTGCCTTGTATTCATTTCCCATGCTTGCATAACAAATTATCACAAACTTAGCAACTTAAAACAAAACCTGTGTATCAGCTCAAAGTTCCGTAGGTCAGAAGTCTGAGTGAGCTCAAGTGCGTTCCCTGCTTAGGGTTTCACAAGTCTGAAATCAAAGTTCCGGCCAGACTACGTTCCTATCTGGAGTCTCTGGAGAAGAGTCCATCTCCAGGCTCATTCAGACTATTGGCAGAATCCAGTTCCTTGGGTCTGTAGGTCTGAAGCCCTTTTTTCCTTGCTGGCTGTCAGCCTGGGACCACTCTTGGCTCTTGGATGCCACCTGCATTCCTTCTCACATGGCCCCCTCCATCTTCCAATCAGCAACTGCCCATCAAGTCCTTTTCATGACTTAAATCTCTCTAAGTTCCTCTTCTGCTACCAGCCACAGAAAACTTTATTTTCAAAGGGCTGACCTCATTAGACTTGGCCCACCCAGATAATGTCCTTATCTTAAGGAAACTGGGTCAACTGATTAGTAACCTTAATTACATCTGCAAAATCCCTTTGCCATGTAACATATCTAGTCATGGGAGAGACGCCCCATCATATCACAGAGGAAAGAATTATACAAGCGCAAGGGTTATTGAGGGTCATCCTCAGAAGTCTGACTACCACATTCCTTCTGGAATTTGGATGACTGGGTATTGTCAGACATTTATACTTAACTCCACAAAAGTATGTTTTTAAACATTCACTCAACGCATTGATGATTCTTTATAATCAAGTAAAATTAAGTCATAGAATTTCCCTCAAATTTTTTTTAAAGTAAAATCATAATTACTATGAACTAGCAGTTAACAAAAGAAAGAAAATATTTCATACTATAATCTTTGAAAAATGGTTTTCAGGGAAAAAAACGACAGAAGATTTTAGGATTTACTACTCTTTCCCCATATCTCTTCTCAAAGAAAGATTGCATGGTGGAGGTGAAGAGAAGTGCACATATATTTTAAAATCTCACTAACAATCCCCCAATTTGGAGACCAGTTGAACAGCAGGGGGTATAGAAAGCTCAGAGAAAACATGCAGATAATTCCTTTAGTGCAGAAGCAGTCCTGGATCAACTTACCAGAGTCATAAAATCCCATGACTACCATTTCCTTTTTCCAGAGTAGGAAGAAAGCCAGAAGGAGGAGACCTATTAATTCTAATTGCCCAGAGCTAATTAACCCCAGTAGTAAAAAAGATCTTGCAAAAAATTTAAAAAGGGGGAAAGAAAGCATCTTATGAATAAGGTCACATCCTCTGAAGGATTGAGAGGTAGATGGAGCACTATGAGCACAGCCAAGGGAAATCCTTCTCCACCACAGAAAAACAATGTCACAGCCCTAACCCATGTGTTCACCTATCATTTCACTCACCTAGCTGGGAAAAGACTGGGAATAGTTGCTGGGGAGAGGCAGGTAGTGAGGGAAATTGAACATCTGAAGCTGATTATCTCTGTGTGGAGAAAGTTCCAAGTGTTCCATCCTGAATTGGAAAGAATTACAGGAAGTCTGAGGGGAATACCCATACAAACACAACAAATGGGTATACTGAACACTACTGCAAGGTTTTAAAAACAATTTCAGAAGGGAAAGCAAAGACCAAACCCACCAACCACAATTGCCCAGAGCCCTAGCCAAAATAACCAGTTCCCCCTCTCTTTGTACCCTCAGCAATGGAATTGCATGCAGACCACAGTCTTGAAGCTCCAGAAAAAATAAATACACAGATTTCTAAGATAATGAGAAGGGTGTCAATGAGAATTAATTTTTAAAAACATAATTCAAAGTCTTGGAGCAGTTTTCATATTAATCACCGGTAGGATAAAGGATATGATAGCACAACAATGCAAAGGCAAGCTTTACACGTTTGTGGCTCAGCTAAATACAGCGCAGGTGCCCTGCTCCCCCTCGGGTGTGTATACACTCGGAAACCCACCCAGCTACTCATGGAATTCTGGGGGTTGAGCAATGCATCTGATTGAAGTCCTGAAGCCACTGTCAGACGCAAGGAACAGAGATCATTCCACAGAATTTCCTTGTGATATTATCTGTGAGGAATGTGCAGCAAGTACTTTATAACTTACCTCATATCCTTCTTAGCACACACTTGTTTTCAAACTATGAGTACAATCTGTTGAATAAGTAATTTTGCCTAAATCTTTAAGTCTACAAACACATTCATTCTGAAGCATCCACAAACTTACATTACAACCAGTGGGAGCTTGAGAAGGAAAGAGAGAGAACGAGAGACAGAGAAAAGAAAGAGAGAGAGGCTCTTAATAATAAGATTAACAAGGTTTACTTTAAAGACATATATAGAATTCTATAAAATAACATTTTTCTGAAGCACATGTGAAATACTTATAAAGTTTATTCTATATCAGGTTTCAGAAAAAATCCCAAATTCATATAAGAGCATTTCTATAGTTACACATGCTTTAAAGAAATTTCTTTTTCACTCTGATTTAATGGAAGAGAGATTAAAGTTCTATTTCCACTTCTTGAGTGGTATTTTCATGAGCATTTGCCTTATAACTATTTTTAAAATTGTATATTTGGTTTTTATCTAATTTTCTGTATGAACTATTTTGTATGTTACAGTCCACAAATTAAAAGGAGTATACAGATAAAATAAATACAAACATAATATATCATAATTAGTCACAATTTCACTCCATAAAGCACATTTATGAAACAATCTGGAAAACAATAGAGTTTTTAAATCAGTCTCTTTCAGATGCTATAAGAGATAAATGAAGGAGTGATATTCACCCCAAAGCTAAGGAAGGAATGGTACAAACACAAGAAAATGTGGAATAAGATCAATTAATGATGTGTACAAGCCAATTACAAATTGTGGACATGAAATATGAAAACTGAAATAAAACACTTCAAAATTCAATAATAGACTGAGCTCAACTGAAGAAGAGATTAGTAATCAGAAGGCAATTCTGAGGAAGTCACCTAGAACCTTGTACAGAAAGACAAACAGACAAAAAATTGAAAGAGCAAGTAAGAAACGTGGAGATGGATTGATAATTCTAATAGGGCTTTTAGAAAAAGAGAATGGTGGGCATATGAAAAAAGACAATGCAACTCACAGAATAACGAGGACACCCGGTCATAAACACGTGGAGAAAAACCAACTCAGTGTCCTTTGTAATTAGGAAATGCAAATTAAGTTTAAAAAGTCAATTTTTAAAAATATATTTGATTTTTTTTAATGTAAAAGTTGAATAATATGAAGTGTTGATGAAGAAATGGAAAAAGAATCCTTTCTCCCACTGCTGTGGCCAATATACACGAAGAAGGTAAAGTTGGTGGGCAATCTGGTAGCATCTAAGAAAACAAAACCAAAAATGTGCATATCTTATGACATCTACAAGAGTACTATTGCAATGTTCATTTATACTAGCAAAAAAATGTTTCCCTAAAGAAGCAGCAATTTTTAACTAAAGTGGGGTCAAGTTATACTCTAGAGTATTTGATGCTTGATGAGAATGAGGTTAATTTACATATTGACATAGAAACATCCAACAGAAGATGTTTTTCAGTGAAAAATACAGGTCTGCCAAATATACACACACAATGATGCCATTTATTTTACAAAAAGGTAAGAAAGGATATCAACCAAATAGTGCTTAACTATTTGAACTAGAGAAGACTGGATTGTGTGCCTGGCTGAAAAGGAATTAAGCTTTATTTATAATATTTAGAAATTTTTAAATAATTGTATAACTTAAGTATTTTTCACAAAGAATAATAAATACAACACTAAGTGTAATCAGGCACTGAGACGTTCCAGATGATTGCACAGAAGGAGAAAAAGCAAAGAATCGTTGACAAGTGTGGCTAACCTCCTCACCAGCCCTAGAGTATATAAAGCACCATATGCATAGAATCATACACATCGTCATTCTACAATGCCTCCAGGAAGGTAAGTCTAATAGGATACAGTTCAGATCTTTCCTTAATGCGTTTTTAAACTGCTAGTTATTTACAAGTATCACTACATCAGTTGATATTTTACCTATTATCTTTCAAGATAATTCAGCATTTACAAGCTTATAAAAGCCTTGCTTTGCTTTTGGTGAAAGTTGCCTCTTATCACTACTTATAAGAAATATATACTTTGGTATTTGAGTATGGGTTTTTCTTTAAGATCATGGTTTGGAACAAAGACTTGAAAGCTATTATGGAATTTTTGCATTAAGAATCTTACATCTTACATTTTTATCAGTGAATAAAGTTAAGAATCTTCCTAAAAATAGACCCTCTCATTGAACATATTTTAGATTTGAAATAAAGTAAGCAAAAGTGATTTTTCGTGGTTTATATCTAAAACAAGATGATGTTTGGCCACAAGTCACACAATTGCACAAAGAAAAAACAAAACAAATTAATATGATTTGTAATGATCCTATTTTAAACCTTTTAAAGGATTCTGAGTGTTTCATTTTGATACTTTTCATTTTTTAATGCTTTTAAAAACTTTTTAACTAATGCCCTGAAAAATAAATAACTAGGTTTAAGAGAGTGTTAGAACCAAATAAATTACAAACGAATTGAATTAATAATATTCTTAGCGGCCGGCCCCGTGGCAGTGTGGTCAAGTTTGTGTGCTCCATTTCTGTGGTCCAGGGTTTCTTGGGTTTGGATCCTGGGCGCCGTCATGGCACCGCTCATCAAGCCATGCGGAGGTGGCGTCCCATCTAGCACAACCAGAAGGACCTACAATTAGAATATACCACTATGTACTGGCAGACTTTGGAGAGAAGAAGAGGAAAAAATAAAAGAAGATTGGCAACAGACGATAGCTCAGGTACAAATCTTAAAATAATAATAATAATAACACTATTCTTAGCTTGAATCCTTTACCTGTGCAAAAAGACTCTAATTTTGAATCTGAACTGATGCCGCTGAGATACATTTCCTTAGCAAGGGGAAAAGACAGTGTGGGAAGCAAGAATGATTGAGAACAATACCAGCTTCATTTTACATCAACTTCTTTGAAAAGCACTAGTCACATTCATGGAAATGATCTTTTTCTCTTTATTATCTTCCTGATGTAGTTAGAGATTGATGGTCTTATACAGCAGAGGTAGAATACGAGGCTCACCAAGTCATTGTGGTTTCTCAGGCTCAAAATGTAGCAATGTCAACAAGATGCCAAGCAATTTCAATTAAAAGTAAAAAACCCAGGTGTTCTTTTGCAAACTTTTGTCTGGAGTCTTTATCACTGGAACAATAGTTTTCAAACTTCAGTTTAGGTGAAGATTTGTTATCAAGAAATAATGTTTTCTTCTGAGTATATATCTGGTATTTTTGCATTAATATTAAAATCAGAAATTATCTACATTATCTAAATGATGAGGGCCAGCAAAGCACGCAGCATATTTCCTCCTTCTTTAAGATAATATTGCTAATATTTTGCAGTAGATGTTCTCACTATTTGTGTCTATTTCTGCTACTGCATTTCCTAGGCACATGCAAATGGGCAGAAGGAATCATTGATAGATAATAGAGAAGAATGATAGTCACGCACAAACACAATACTATGAGGTTAATTTGTTTCTTGAATAACCCATGCATAATTCATTGATGACTACACAAAATGCTTTTTAGAAATTTGGAAAACCATAATGTCAAAATTTTCTACCTATTTCTGCTAGTGGCTTTATACATAAGTCATGTATAGTACTGAGATAGCAGAGAGAGACAACATAGTAAAATAAAATAAATTTTATGATCTCATATGAATCCAAGGTACAGAAATGTAGCATGGATCTTTAATAATTAGCTTTCAGTTCTAGACAAGCTTTTATAGAAAAATTGTGCGTCCAAGCTTAGCTTCTCTCTCTGACTTCGTACCTACCAAAAAATTACCAGGAATGATTCATAACTAGATTGAATGAATGAATTCAAGATGGAAATACACTCATTTCTATCAAAGTGATAGTGACAGATGATTCATTTTCATACCAGTTCCTAGGGCATAATTGGCCTTGTTAATAGAAATGAAATATAATAAACTCATTGCTGTATATTCTAAAGGATTATGCTGATTTTTTCCTATATGGGTATGCAATGCCAATCATAACCAGGATGTAGTTAATGTAAGACGTTATAGATTCCCTGAGGCAAAAACAGATCAGTCATCAGAAAAAAATATTGTTTATGATTTTTCCTATTGTACAGGAAAGAATATTGGACGTAATATGCTAAAAATAAGTTGCTTTCATATTTATATTTGCATAGATACAAATATTCAAATGACTTTGCAATTTTTGTTTGCAAAAGAAATTAAGAATGATGCTAAAGGGGAAATTAAGATCTCAGCATCAACAAAACTGTTTTGAATTACCTTAAACTGTTTTCTCCTAATTTTTCTAGCTTCCAGGTTATTGGAAATTTTTTTAAGAAGAAAATTCAACACCTCACACTTATAAATATATTTTCTTATTTAAAAAGCCAAAGGATTCTTTGGCAGGCTAGATAATCTTCAAGCAAAAACCAGTATTTTAAAATGTGTTCTCAGGAAACCTAAAAGCTTTATTTTTGGCAATACGAGTCAACATGCTGTCATTTACCTCCTCCAAGATGCAATTACAGTCAGCACTAAATAATTTTGAGCTTCCGGCAAGAGGCTATATACAAAACGGTTTCCACAGACCTATAAAGCAAATTCACTTCTTCTACAAGAGCTAGCAGAGCAAAACTTCACTTACTATTTTCTGGCAGTTAGATCATGGTGGAAAAGTTGGGATATACGCTGATTTTTACAACTGAATATGACCTTCAAGAAGCAAACGTTAAATTAGTTTTGCTTTTATAAATGGCCAAGAAATTCTTTGTCACCGATTCTAAATTTTCTGAGAAGTGAGAGAGAATTTAAAAGCCACCCGCAGTTTGTTGTAGCTTTTGCTATGACGGTCTTACTCTTCCTACGTGAACTTAAATTGCATATCATCTACCTAACTCCCAGATGCCTAAAAAATATGTGTGTATCCTCCAAAAATCTCAAAAAAGAAGTTCTGAAATGACTAATATTATTTCCACGGTACATTTGTGGAAACTAAGACAAGGATGTAAAAACTGACTTGTCAAATGTCTTAAAGATTCTTAGTCCTGTAAGTGGTCATTCATCCCTTGTTTTCTGCTAAATTTCCAAACACAATCGCCACTGTTGGACCAGCAGTAAAATGTGCTGGGGAGAAATTGTTTCAACGAGTATAAGAAGGATCGTAATTTACGACTATAGTCTATGTACTATGGGATATTGCTGAGATCTCTTTTCTGAGTCATGGGCACATGAATGATGGAATATAGTTAATAGAAGGGCTTTGACATAACTGAATACTGTTTTGCATTGATTCATGCCACATAGAAGAAAAACTGAGGATATGAGAACTACATGCCCTGTTGATATGAATCTTAATGTTCTAACGTTATTCTGTCTCTCAATAAAATGATTTTACCATCCAAGTGAGTAAAACTGTCTTTTCCAGTTGCTTGCCTAGTCATTCTAAGCCTACCTCATCAAGTCACTGCCCAGGAAAGCACCTGAACAGTACTAAAAATTAGAAAGTACTATTTAAAGTCAAATTCTTATCTATTTCCAACATAGAAAAGATTCTACAATAGGCATGATGGGAAAACCGAGAAAAGTTAGTATGTTTACTCACTGTTAAATAATCCATCCAAATATCTAGACAGGCATATTTCATCAGGGTATCGTATATTATATAATATTGACTCTTTCCTCTAAACACAATGTTTATATAAATTGGAAAATACTTTCCCACTGATGGATGTTATGGAAGAATGTTTAACTTGAACTTCACTTATGTTTATTCTTTCACAGCTCTTCATGCTTTACATTAGGAGAATCAATTGACTTATTTAAAAATATTTATATTAAGCTGTTGCTATCTGTCAGCTCCTGTAAGGATTCAGAGTGGATTCCTCAATCTCATCTACAAATAATGAACTTACTATAGGTCAGTCCTACCTAAAACTCTAAGTTTAGATGTCCTTCTTAAAATTATTAATACGTAATGCTAAAAGTCCTTCTATAATGAAAATAGCCACAACATACTCAAATTTTGTGTATCTTTGAGTCATAATTCAGAAATTTTCTGTTTTGGGTCCTCTTTAATAGGAACATATCAATATCATCTAAAAGAACAGCAGACTTTAAATATAAACTTTACCCTGATTTCACATAGAGGATATTTCACAGAAAAGGAAACTTTCAGGGCCAATGCAAAAATGAAAACAAAAAAAGTCTGTCTTATTAGTAATCTGGGAAATGCAAATTTCAGTCATAATGAAATGACATTTTACACCCACTAGTTAAAAAAAAAAAAAAAAGACGGTCTGATAACAGCACATGTTAGCTGGTGGGAGAGTAAATTAATACGGTACCTTGGAAAACAATTTAGCATTATCTTGTGGAGCTATGTATGTGCAAATTCAGGATTTGGAAGTGATTTATATTATATATAATTACCTTAGAGAATGCTTGAGCATGTGCTCTAAGAGACCTGTAAAAAATATATGTGGTATTGCTAAACCCAAAATTATAAAAACTCAAAAAGATCATAAACATAAGAATAGAGAAATATGTTTTGGTATACTCACACAATGGAATACTATATAATGGTGAAAATGAATGTTCCGCTACAAATATCAAATGAATGAATATCAGAAACATATTACTGATGTAAAAAGCAAGATATAGAGGATTGCTTGTGTTATTCCATTCATATAAATTTCAAAAGCACACAAACTCGACAATAAAGCTACATAATTGATAGCAAAACTCAAATGAAAAGAAAGAAACACAGATATGGCATTATGGTTATTCTCGAGTTGGAGGGAGACAATGTCAATATAGGGAGTGTCAAAATTAATAAGATTTTATTTTTAAATTTGTTGCTAAAAACCAGTTTGTTATTCTTTTTACCTTCATATATTGTACGTGCTCTTTGTCTTGCTTTATGTATGTTGAATCCTCACAACAACTCTACACAATAGATACAACTAATTTCATTTCATAAATGAGAAAACTGAGGCGCAAGGATGCCAAGTAACTTTATCAGTCACTCTGCTTAGAAGACGTAAAACTGAATTAAACTGTACTAATTTCTTATATTGAAAATAATGGAAACAATAAAAGAGAAATAATCAGGGTTGTACTCTGGTGACTCCTCAAAGAATAATTTCAGCAAATTGGTTAAAAAAACAGAAATGATAACAGATCATCTTGACATAGCATATTAGAGTGAAGTTTGAATAAAGTATTGCCTGTGAAATGCAAAATTGATTTGATAAAGAGCATGAGACATCTCTCTTCAACAGAACCAACTAGACTCTTAAAAGTCTGCAGTAGAGACTATTAAAAGTCTCTCGATGACCTTCACTGGGATTTAGGGAAAAACATTAGAAATTATAGGAAAATAAACACTGAAATAAATTAATTCACTAAATCAATAGACATCATATTTCAAAACAATGACTACAAGGGATGTTGCAAAATTCTGGAATAAAAGTTAGCAATAATTGTTAATGTCCAGGGTTCGTCTATGTTAGGTACCATACAAGTGGTAAACAGTTTGAACATGAAAGTTATTCTGTTTCATTCTACATTTTGTTCCTGACATCTACTTTGGTATTCTTACTATACCACATAAATGCTCCATTACTTAATAAATTTCTTCATAGTGAAATAAACGCTTTTCTATATCTATAAATCAACATAAATTTCATAGTCCCTGAAATTTTGAAAAATAATTTATTGAGGTGAAATTTACATAACATAAAATCAACCATTTTAAGTGAACGACTTGGTGAGATTTAGTACATTCACAATGTTGTGGAACCATCACCTCCATCTAGCTTCAAAACATTTCCATCACTCTTGAGTGAAACCTCCTACACATTAAGAAGTTTCACCCCATTTCCTCCCTTCTCCCAGGCCCTGCCCACCACCAATCTGCATTCTGTCTTTACAGATTTGCCTATTCTGGAAATTTCTTATAAATGAAACCAACAGTACGTGACCATTTGTGCCGGGTTCTTTCACTTACCATAAAGTTTTTGAGGTTCATCCATATTGTAGCATGTAGCAGTACTTCATTTTTTATGGCTGAATAATATTCTATTGTATGTATATACCACAATTTGTTTATCCATTCATTCATTGATGAACACTTTATTTCCTCCTTTTGGCTATCGTGCATAGTGTTACTAGGAACATGTTCATACATGTACTTGTTTGAGTGCATGTTCAATTCTTTGGGGTAAATACTGAAGTGTGGGATTGCAGGGTCACATGGTAATTTTGTTTAACTTTGAGGAATCAACAAACTGTTTTCTACGTTGGCTGAACAACTTTATATTCCACCAGCAATGTAAGAGGTATCCAATTCCTCCACATTCTTGTCAATATTTGTCCTTTTTTTTAATTATAGCACCCCCTGAAATTTTATACTCTTTAAAATCAATAGTTGGTGTCCTAACTGTTTTTTAAAGGTAAAAACAATCAGAAAACAAATAAAAATAAAACAAAAACCCAAACCACATTTGCTATTCTAATTCCCCCAAATCTGCTTCTATTCCAGTATTTCAGAATTCTCATTTTGATGATAGGCACACGTGGATAGATAAATGTATATTAGAATACTTCTTTTTCTCTTCTAATGTGATTAGCAGAGTGCTATACATAATATAAAAAGAAATGTAAAAGTCTTTCAAATAATTAAAATACTTATGCACCCCACAAGGATGTTTCTATGACAAAGGTCAAGGAGGTTGAACTAACAACTTATTGACTCAATGAAAGGTAAATGCACTTTCAGTTAAGACATGGCTGTGGCATTTAACGACTCAGAGCTCACTCTTAGAGAACCCAAATTGCACACAGTGACAAGTAACTATCCCTTCACAGTAAACTCACTCGACGGGCTGCGTCTGTTCAAAATAGAAAGCTATAGAGAGTAGAGAAAAAGGAAAGATTCGAGAATATGGCAGAGCTGATAAAGAAACATGTCAGTGCTCTGAGAGATGTATGTAAGTGTCAGTGAACATAATGCCCTCATATTTCAAAAACTTAAAAACAAGTTAATAAATCAAACACACAAAATGGTAAAAATTCTCTGAATAAACTCAGGTACAGGTTAACTATTCAATTAAAGCCTGCTCTTTTGGTAACTCCCAAATCCTACTGTTGAAATTTTATCACTTGTGACCACAAGCTAAACATCAACGATATCTTACTAGTTACAAAGGTGTGCCATCTTTATCACAGTCCAAATAAACGATTTTAGAGAATCTTCTAATAGATTAAAAGAGCTGGAAGTAAACAGACATTAATACACTAGACAAAACTTACTATATTCCTACTCTGTGCTGGTCACTATTCAAAGCACACGTATCTCATTTTTAGATTCACAAATATCCTATGAGGTAGGCAATATCCTTATTCTAATTTTACAGTTGAAGGAAACCAATCTCAGTAAAGTTAAATAATTTCTACAGTCACACATCTTGTAAGACGTTCACCAGGTTTCAAGCCAATCCATTTGACTCTAGAACCTATATCAATACCATCCGAGCAATTTAAAAACATTGTACTCCCACTACCATGATCACCATTGCATATTTCATTTTTAAAAATAAAGTAAGTATATTGTTTTCTTCCTGATTATACAGCAATATTTTATTGGTGTAAAAAATAAAATATAAAGAAAAAAGGAAATAATAAGCTATAATGCCAAAGATAACAGTTTAATAAGTAGTAACATTATTTTTTTAAGGATACAAATGCATATATATTTTTAAAAGAGAGAGAGAGATGGCCTGGCACATATTAAGTACCTGATTTTTTTTTTTTTTTTTTTTTTTTTGAGGAAGATTAGCCCTGAGCTAACTACTGCCAGTCCTCCTCTTTTGTGCTGAGGAAGCCTGGCCCTGAGCTAACATCGTGCCCATCTTCCTCTACTTTATACGTGGGACACCTACCACAGCATGGCGTTTGCCAGTCGGTGCCATGTCCGCACCCAGGATCCGAGCCCCGCGAACCCTGGGCCACCGAGAAGCGGAAGGTGCGAACTTAACCGCTGCGCCACCGGGCCGGCCCCTCTTCTTTTATTATAAGCATTTTTATGGCTGCATGTAGCTGTTGTTCATTTGTTTTTATTGTCACAAAATATCCTAGTGTGTAGAAATACCACAATTTATTTATCAATTCTGCCTTAGATGGGCATTTAGGTTGTTTCCAGTTTGAGGCTATTGCAAATAATACTACTATAAACATTGCTTTCCATGTATCTTGGTGCACATGTTATATACTGGTTCTCCAGGGGCAAAAGAAAGAGGCCCGGTTAATGGCACTCAACAAGATTCTAATATAAATACTACCGCTATGACTAATCACAAGCTACCACTGGTTTAAGGGTCAGATTGTAAAGTTTCTGAAAATTTAACAGCTGGATCTGAGTCAGTACTAGCTGATTTGAGCACACCATTGTGTGAGAATATATATATATATTATATATAGTAATATAATATGACATATATAATATATATAGAGAATTGCTAGATTATAGAGTATGTACATGATCAACTTCAGTGGATAATGCCACATAGTTTTCCATGGAACCAATTTACACCCTACCAGCAGTTCATAAGAGTTCTCATGGTGTCACTGTTAAATTTTAGTCATTCTAGAGAGTATGTGATAGTATGTCATTGTGGTCTTATTTTCTATTTCTTGAATACCAATGAACATGACCACTTTTTCACGGATTTATGGCTATTTTAATATTCTCTTGCCTCTTCAAGTCCTTTGTTCATTTTCTGCTTAGTTGTCTATTTTTTCTTACTGATTTCAAAAGATCTTCAGTATTTTGGATATATCAGTGTTTTATGTGTTGAAAATTTCTTCACCACAACTGTAGCTTGCCTTTTCACTCGCCTAGTGGAGTTTTTTTATGAGCCATTTTAATGTATTCAATGCATTTATCTTAATTTCCTGCTTAGAGTTTTTGTTTTGAGATATATTTTACTTATCTGAGATCATGAAAATATTCTCCTTTAACGTCCTTCAGATTCTTTATTGTTTTGCCTTTCATATTTAATTTATTTTCTACATAAAAGATAGTTTTGTGTATGACATGAAGTAGGAGCCAAATTTTATTTTTATTTTTATGGATATAAAATGTCCCAGCATGATTTACTGAAAAATATTTTCCTCTGGAGTAGCACTCTTTTTATAAATGAAAACTTCACATATGCTTGGGTCTTTTTCTGGGATCTCTATTTTATTCCACTGCTCTATTTGTCTCTCTTCACATATATATCACACTGTCTTATTTAAAGTAGCATTATAAAAAGTCTGGATAGAGCAAGCCCACTCACTTTGTTCTTCTCCAAGAATATTATGGCTATTTAAAAAATATATTTAACAGATTTATTGAGGTATGAATTACAATCAACTGTTCATATTTTAAGTATCAATTTGGTAAGTTTGACGTATGCACACACCCATAAAAACATAATCACAAACTAAGATAGTGAATATATCCATCATACAAAATAGTTTCCTTATGCCCGTTTGTTATTCTTCCATCTCTCCCGTCACTGCACCCTCCATCCCCAGGCAACCACCAATCTGTGTTCTATCGGTATAAATTAATTTGAATTTTTTAGAATTTTATATAAATAAAATCATACAGTATATATTATCTTCTGCTGGCTTTGTTGGCTCAGTATATTATTTTGTGATTTATCCATGTTATTGCGTGTATAAATAGTTCCTTCCTTTTTTATTGCTGAGTAGTATTTAAATGTATGGATATTCCACAGTTTGCCATCCACTCATTTGTAGATGAACATTTTTGTTGTTTTAAGTGTTTGCCTATTGCAAGTAAAGCCGCTACGGGGCCGGCCCGGTGGCACAGCGGTTAAGTTCACATGTTCCACTTCTCAGCGGCTTGGGGTTCTCCGGTTCGGATCCTGGGTGCGGACATGGCACCGCTTGGCAAGCCATGCTGTGGTAGGCGTCCCATGTATAAAGTAGAGGAAGATGGGCACGGATGTTAGCTCAGGGCCAGGCTTCCTCAGCAAAAAGAGGAGGACTGGCAGTAGTTAGCTCAGGGCTAATCTTCCTCAAAAAAAAAAAGAAGCTGCTGTAACATTCAAGTATACGTTTTTTTATGGTTGCATATTTTCATTTCTCTTCAGTAAATACCAAGTAGTGAAATGGGTGCGTGATAAATAGGGATTTGTTTAACTTTGCAAAAAACTCTCAAACTTGTTCCCAAGTACTTGTACCATTTTATATTACCATAAGAAATGAGGGAGAGTTCCAATGCTCCATGTCCTCAGCAGCATTTGGTGTGGCCAGTCTTTTTTAGATACTCAAATTGATGTGTAGCAGTATCTCGTTGTGATTTTACATTTTCTTATCTGCCATCCCCACAACTACTTTGGTGGAGTATCTCTTCAAATATTCACCCATCATTTTCTGTTGGGGTACTTGTTTTCTTATTAAGTTTTGAGATTTTTCTTACATTTATTCTTCATACAGAGCACTTATCAGATATGTGATTTACAAATATTTTCTCCTGGTCTGTGGTTTGTCTTTTCCGTCTCTAAACGGTATTTTTCGAGGAGCAGAAGTTCTTAATTTTGACGAAGTCTACTTCATTAATTTTTCTCTTATGAATTTTGCTTTTAGTGTCTAATCTAAGAAATCTTTTCTTAACCCAAGGAGACAAATATTTTCTCCTCTTTTCTTTTAAGGTTTTATAATTTTAGATTTTACATATATAGTCATGTTTCATTTTACTCAATTTTTATATATAGTACAAAGTATGGATAGATGTTCTCTTTTTTCAAATAGATTGTCCTTTCTCCACCAATGGCCTTTTCACCTTTATAAAAAAAAATCAGTTGATGTTTCTGTGGATCTGTTTCTGGATTCTCTATTCATCTTAACTGATCGATTTGTCTATCTGATGTCAATAATATCTGTCTCGATTACTATAGTTTTATAATGAGGCTTAAAGTCAGGTAAGCTAAATTCACCAAATTTTTCTTTATCAAAGTTGTCTTAATCATTCTAGATCCTTCGTATTTCCATATCAATTTTAGAATCGACATATTATTTCATGCAAAAAATCTTGCTCGGATTTTGATTAGGATTGAATCAAATCTATAGGTCAATTTGGGGAGACTTGATAGCTTGACAAAATTGAATTTTGTGATCCATGATTATGATATATCTCTCCATTTGTTTAGGTCTTCCTATAAATACCTGTAGAATCTGTAGTGATGTCATCTCTCTCATTCTTGATATTGGTCACTCGATATTGATTCTCTGTCTTTTTTCCTCCCGATCAGTGCTGCTAAATATTTGTTAATTTTCTCGATATTCTCAAAAAATCATCTTTAGATTATTTTCTTTATTGTTTTTCTCATTTACCGGTCCTTAATTTCCACTCCAATATTTATTATATCCTTTCTTCTGTTTATGTTATATTTTGTTATATTTTATTTACCTTCTTTAGCTAGTTTCTTAAGGGGGGATGTTCAAGTAATTGGTGTGAAACTTTTCCTGGTTTTTAATATAGACATTAAGTGCTATAAATTTCCCTTTAATGACTATATATCAGGAGTTTTTGTATACAGTATCAAATATATTTCCAAATTTCTTTTTTATTTTCTCTTTAACCTATAGATTATTTGTAAAGATATTATTTAGTTTCTAAAATCTATAAATTTTACAGATATATTTCTGTTATTGACTTTTAATTTTATTCCAATTTTATACTATAACAATTTTTGTATGCTATTTTTGTTTAACTTAAATTGTTTTAAACTTACTGAGATTATTTGAAAACCCAGAATGTGGTCTATCTTGGTAAATATTCCATTAAAAATTATAGATATTGTGTATCATAATATTGCTGTGTAGAGTGTTCTCTGGATGATCATTCTTAATCTTTTCACCCATAGACAACAGCTTTTAACATTCTGGAATCTGCTTTACATCTATTGTTTTCTTTCATCCATTTCTTTGGTATATACATTGTATATCCATTTTTTTAAATAATACATTGAACTGTGATTCCTGATGTTTTCGGTTAACAATAAAAGCATTTTCCAACATCAATGCATATACATTTTAATACTATTTCCAGATCCACAGTATCTATCATGTTCCTGAGCTATGTTTAATTTAATCATTCATTTGCATTAAATTGTTCGTGGAATAAGAACTGATAAAAAGTGTTAGTAAGTAAATATAGTATTTAATCATTATCTTTTAGATTACATTCAGATATTCACCAATATAAAGTCATCATGGTCATCTTTGTGCAAGAACTTTGACATCACTCTGATGATCTCCTTAGTACATGGGTAAATAAAAATGAATTTTCTAGATAAAAGGAAGGGTTGTTTTTCAGACTTTTCATACATGTCCTTAGATTGATTTCCAAAAAGTATGTATGAATTTGCACTCCTAAAGAAGACTTATAAATGCCTCTGTGTCACTATCCCTCATTAACATTAAATGGTATTTCCTCAAAATTTTGTTAATTTGATAAATAGGAAAGATATTATTGTTATGTTTCTCTGATTATTTGTGACATTGATCAATATTTTAATATGTTTTTGGGCTCTTCTGTGAAAATTTTGTTTGTACCCCTTTCTCTTTTTCCTGTTAAAGTACATGTTCCTTTGTGGATTAGGTAATGAAAGAAAGGAAAATAAGAGATGACGCTTTTGAGAAATATTAGTATTTACAAATACGTAAGAAAAATATTAATGAAACTTTGCTGTCCACGATTGTCTGTACCTTTCTTTAAATATCCAAAATGAGCACAAAGGAAGTTTTCTAAAGTTCTTATGTTCTGTATTTTTATTTTTCTATAATATTGAGCCAGTTTTCATGGGGAGAAAGTCTTGAGGAAGACAGGCGCGCAACAGGAAAATCCCCTCTATCTGTGATATCCACTCTCACTTTGATTGTTCTTTCTTCTTGTGGCATAAAAACTTTTTTTCCTGTTTGGTACTCACATTTTCCTCTCTCAAAATATCCACATTGCATTGCTTTTATAATTCTGTTTCTTAGAATTTAAGGATATCTTCCTTTCTTTCCTGATGACAGCACCAAAAGCAAATCCAGGCATTGCTAAAGATTCTTTAGGGTTATATCATCTTTAAGTAGTGTCTTTTGGGAAAATCATTATTTAACCCTTGTCTAATTGACGGTCACCCACGGCAACTCCACCTGGAATGTGCTATATTGAGAGTTGCCCCTTTGAGAAACAGATTTCAAAACAAGCAGAGTATCTACCTGTAAGACTTTGATTTATGGCTCTTATATGAAACCACTGATGGTCTTTTCAGCACATGGTCTTAGCAGTATTGCACATTCTTTACACAACACATATTTAATGATCACTGTTTAGGTACCAGGCAATTTTCTGGGCATTGTGTAGGACAGTGAAAAAAAGAGAGAAAAATCCTCCCTCATGGAGTTTACTTTCTAGTACATCTCTCTGAATAGATGGCATTTTGTGGTACCTCACTTTCAACTATTCCAAAAGCAGACATCACAAAACTGAGATGTCTAAGGGATAGCCGACTTTGTATAGCCCCTGTGGCCTATAGTTTTTTTAAATAATCCCAAATATCCCCCTTTTACTTGGAATAACGCATCAATTCATTGAAATTTAATTTTGTCTTTATATTAAAGAAGCTTTGAGAATAGATCACTTAAGTGATTCATCTGACAATTATTTATGCATATAGTTTTATTGGATGGCCCCAATGAAGTCACATATGTGAGGAAAAATAATGACATGGACTTAAACTGCTAATAAAAGGATATCAGACAATATTTATTGAGCATTTACCATGCACCTCGCATTTTTCTAACCCGTTTACTCATATTAGTGTGTGAAATAAATACTAGAGGAAAGTGAAATAGAGGTTTAAACAATTTACACAAGATAACAGTGATTAAGCAGTGGAAATGGTGGGGGAGGAACTAACATCAAGGCCAACATTTTTAACCACTATGCTACGACGATTTCATTTATTTGTTTGAGTGTTGCAGAGTATGGTTTCAGATTGGTTTAAATTAAGCAAAATCACAAATCACCATTCATATCTGGTCTAACGTTAAAATAGTTGTTTAATAGAAATCCAGAGGCATCAAGAAGAGATGAAACTATGTAAAAGATGTGAAAATAATATGTGTGTGTAAGTCACCAATTAGTTTGTTTTGATCTTTTGTACATTAATCTTTATTTTTCCAGATTTGTCTAAGTATCCGGACAAGCACAGCGCTCTACGAATGTTTTACTTGGAGATAACATTCCTCATTGGAAAGATACTTCCCAGGAGGGCTGCACGCCACTAGATTGTTCGAGCCACCTATAGCCGACTGGATCATTGGGACAAAACCACAAACTGAATATATGACCTGTTATCTTGGAAAATTGACTGCGGTGTCAGACTCTGCCATTCCATTCAGCAGGAGCTCGCAGCTGGAGGAAGGTACTAGGTGAAGAAAGATACTGTGAGAAAAATAGAAGAGCAGGGAGCACCCAAAAAGACAATAAAGACTCCTTCAGAAGCAGGTCAACAAGCATTTACAGAGCGTTTTCTTTGTGCCCGGGGACACGTTGAAGGTGACAAGGACTTAGTCCTCTAAGACTCTGCTGGAAATTCATCCTGCTGCAATTTCGTCCTGCTGCAACTCACTCTCTCTCCGGGTCTCCTTTTCATTTGAAAAAATATTTTGGCTTTCTACAAATTAAAGTTCTTTTCTTAGTAAAAATGAGCCCCAGCACTTTCAAAGTGCACATTAGAAGCGGAATTGCTGTGTGGGGAGGGAAAGCTAGACTACGTAATGCCAATTTCTCTCTGAAAATTCACTGTCTCCTGGTGAATGCTCCCTGATTCCTACCGGCTCTGTGTCATAGAGCTCCAATTCTCGTTCTTTTATTTAAATGTGTTGGTCCGAGCTTAGGCATATATGATGTTTAAAACTAAAAAATGTGGTTGGGATAGGGGGTCATTGAAAAAAGATGCTGAAAGCTGATAAAAGCCAAGGGAAAAGACACATAGAGGGTAACATAAATTTATAACATCTGATTTGCAAGGTGTATTTTGCTCATTTCCTGTCTATTTTTTACCACATGGCCTCCTCCTTCCAAGCACCAGCTTCCACTTATCAGAGCCTCCATTTGGCCTGTACCAGGCTCAAGTCTAGGGCATCAGAGTAATGGTCTCTATGCTTACGTTTCTCCATTGGTTTCATTATTTTCTTGGGTTACTGATACCACAATTGGCCTCCCTCTCTTGATGTGTTCAAACCCCTAGGGTCTTCATAGGATAGATACTTATCCATATGATACGGCCATCCCAAGATTTATATATAATACATATACTCAGAGTAACTAGAAAGGAGAGTGGGAGGAAACTTGGAAAAGACTGTCTCTTCCTTATCGTGTCTCTCAATTCTGGGCAATCTCTGGTCAGAAAGCGGCTTTTGGGAAAGATCAGCAGAGACAATTGATGTTTTAAAACTTTATCACCATAAAGTCTGATGATATTATGCTGTGGACAAGATAGAGCTTAAATGTGATATGGTATACTATTATTTAAGCCAATTTGAACCATGGCTGAAAACAGAATTATTCAGCTAGCTGTAAAAAAGGATAGATGGGAAATAAAGAAGTGTCGGAACACTAATGGAGGAATTCCCTTAGCCTGAGCTGGCCTGGTAGTCCCACAACATGGAAGAGAAGGTAGACAAGTGTCCACAACTGCTGAGCCTAAGAGTGTAAGGATACTAAATACTTAATGTAAGTGTAACTCCCTCTGCAACTAATGACAATCTGATATGAGGACTAAGAGGGAGATGAAGCAGCATACCAAGGACTTCCAGACATTCTTAAAAGGGAATTATAACAATTCTACCAAAATTAAGAACGAAACATTTCAAATACCGAGTGTGAGGTGATTATTGAAATTGTAATAGCCGGTTTGAAAACAAACTAAGACCAAAATTCTGATGGGTATTTTCATAAGATTATGAACATTGCAGTTGGTGACAAGCACAAGCAACCTCTACATTTTCACGAGCATCCAAAGAATAATTGTTTTACAGCTCAGACAGTGGCAGCACATTGGCTTCAGGGACGTGAGAAGAAAACAACTGGAGCTGAAGCAGCAGGGCTGAGGGACTCGCAACAAAGAAAAAGGGTAAAACAGAAGTACTCCAGAGCCCTTAGGGCAAGACCAAAGCCCCACCTTAGTTCTTTCTCACTAATAATCTGAGAGGGAAACAATATGAAAATGTGGATTGTGACGAGGAAACTGGGAACTGCGAAGACAGTAAAAATTATAAGCTAATCAATTTGACAAGAACAAAGAAGTAATGTAGTTTTAATTGTTGGGTGTGAAAATAGAAATAGAGTTTCAATGTAATTTTTTCCTCTTCAAGTAATCCTGAAGAGTGAAGAGAGTACTTCTTCTGACTCAGTAATAAAAACGAAAGCTGTTCTTCGCTGCATATTCGCTGGATTCTAAATGGACTGTATGAGACATGAAGGAAAATACACCATTTCCCAGTTATGATTCTCATTTGTATACTCGCTCCCAAACCCCCTGCCCTGCTTCTAAGTGGCCAACTGACGCTTGAATCTTCAAATTTTCCTGTTCAGCTTGCTTTTTCTTGTCTTCATCAAAAAAGGCCTTACCCCAAACGTGACCTCCCTTGTTTGGAACCTTCCTAAGGTGATGACATGGCTTTACAGCTTCACTATACCTAATTTGTTTGTGACTCCCAGAAAGACCTCCATTCGCCCACATGGGCCTCTTTCTCACTTCCTGCCCAACTATCAAGGGCTAGGTCCAGAATTTAGAATTGGACCCAACACCTTCACCAGATTATGTGGCTTCTCTTTCTTCTCATTAGTTTTTCAAAAACAAAACTGAAAATCTCAGAAATATGCTACTTGAACAATAGGTAATTATTTACTTTGAACTAAAGGGTTATTCACCATATATTTATAAATTATTTTCAAAATTTGTTATTCAGAATTAATGCTGTATGTGGACATGGAGTAGGCATCAAACTGTAGAGTTAGCTTTAGAATTCTGATTTTATGGGTCACTGTGTTGGGGTTCATTAAATGTATTCTGTGACTACAGAATGCAAGAGAGATTTACAAAAAGCTAATGTCTTTTTTGCATATAAATTATTGGTCTTCTTTTTAATATTGGAGGACACATTAACAATGATAATATATTTAGACCTAATGCAGATATAGGAACTCTCGGACAATTTCATTTTCCAGTAGAAGAGACCACCTCTTTCTCCTCACACAGCCCAGGGTTCCCTAATGAACATCTTCTACACTGCTATAATATGTTTTTTGAAAATATCCAACTTTTTATAAACACGCTATGCATATTAAAACTAAAATATGTATGTGTATAATTTATTGAGTTATTTTATGCCTAGCCCCGTGAAAGCAGTTTACACACATTATCTCATTTTACCCCCATTAAATCTCTAGGAGAGCTTTAGGGTTCCTGAGGCACAGAAAGATTAAACAACTTGTCCAAGTTCACACAATCAGTGCAGAAGTCACTACACTACATGTTAAATATGTCAGCAAAGATGGGTGCCAGCTAGTCTGGGCAGCAGCAGAATTTCATCACGAAGTCTTTCACCACCCTGACTGACATTTGACATACAGCTGTTGAAAGTCCAGCAGCTAACCCAGACAACATCCAATAAATGTAATTCAGAGGCCTGTGCTTGGATGGGAGGTGGCATAGTAAACTACACTCCCTAGCTTCAAACACAAGGGAGGGCCCCATCCCCACTGTTAGCCTCTCTGTAAGCAGGAACACGGTGTTCTAATAGGCAATAGCAAATAATTTCAGTGGTTATATATTTTCCAGTGTCATCAAGAGACTATAATTGTATTAGGTACATTCCCCATAATTTGCTTTCTTAATGTTTTACAGTGACAGGTCAAAATAAACCCCATTCAAATTAAAATGAACTAAAATATGGAAAGTCCAAACTAATTAATTCATCATGAGTACAGGGGTGCCATTCTAGAAATTGTAGAAGTTACTTCATTCTGTACACCATACTATTTTGCCAGGAAAGCGTATACTGCACATTGCATTCATATTCCCTGCCAGGGAGAGAGTAGAGAAAGAACACACTGTGTAGTCTTCTGATTTTTTATCACATTGACATAGCCTATGCCTCATCACATTAGAAGCATTGCTCAAGATGCTTCAGAAACTGTGATTTCAGTTTTCAGTGGTTGAAAGGATCTTTCCAAAGCCTCTGGGATGCCAAGTATTCTAGATGAGTATTTACTGGTCTAGATTCATCATAAATGGCATTATTCCATTAATTCCAGCTACTTAAATAGTTACCTAAAGTTTCCAGTATAAGTTAGACTGCAGCAGGAGTATTCAGTAAAAATAATAAGTCAGTATTTGTTATTTCAGCAGAGAAAATTCTTTAGCTAAACAGGTGGTACAGTAGTGCTCACTCTCTTACTAAGTAAAAGTGCCATGTATGTGTCTTCATGTGAAATAAATGCATTAAACAGACTAAACCATTTTATCCTAACCAATGTAATGCCAGTGTCAATTAGTTATATTTCATATTTGTATGTCCTCTGCCTGTTCAAAAAATGAGAGAAGGGGAGGAAAGGGGAGGGAATCTTAAAAAGTGGGATATAATAACATATCTCAAAGATGTACAATCTAATAAAAATATATACACTAGCAAAGAGAGAGTCTTTAAGTGTCAGAGGAGGACAAAAAAATAAAGACCATTTTCCAACAACCCATTTGACAGATGTATAAACTGAAGCCAAACTTTTCAGAAAATTGCCCCAAGGCCATAGGGTTAAATTTTGGCAATCTTTCTCTCTGTAGAAAGCACAATCTGCTGTGAACAAAGCAGTAGCATTCCTTACAGGACAGTCTATTATTAAACATTCTTCTTTATGATTCAAATTGGAAGTGTTATAAGAATTCAAAGAAGGGAGAGATTAGTACGGAGAAAGTAGGACTTGGGCAAGCTGCTGAAGGCTAGGAATAATTTGAATGGAGAGAGAAAAGGACATCCCAGGTGTGCAAGGTCAACTGATTAAAGGTGGGGTTGAAAAATCTTTGATGTACTTTATCAAAGGAATAATTTGTGCTGGAGAAATAAGACTGAAGAGGTACATAGACGAGACTTTCAGTAAGATAGAAGATTTGAAAGCCTACTAATGGATCTCAGAAATTAATAAAAGAATGCAGATGGTTCATTTTTCCAATAGATATAAATGGGAATCAAATTTGCTGTCCAGTTTTACAGGGTTTTTTAAAAGACTTTATTTTTCCTTTTTTTCCCCAAAGCTCCCTGGTACATAGTTGTATATTTTAGTTGTGGGTCCTTCTAGTTGTGGTATGTGGGACGCCGCCTCAATGTGGCCTGACAAGGGGTGCCATGTCCGCACCCAGGATCTGAACCGACGAAACCTCTGGCCGCTGCAGCAGTGTGCGAACTTAACCACCTGGCCACCGGGCCAGCCCCAGTTTTACAGCTCTATAAGTGACAACTATTATAGTCTTTTTTCCCCCGTCTTTTCTCCTTCAAGCATTCCATCCTTATCTTACTATGCCTTCTTGTTTTTCTTTTTCCTTTTCTTCATGGAGAATTGTTTTTTCTGAGGATATTTTTGTTTATTAAAAATGTATAATTTCCATTTTACGGAAAGCAAATCTAAAGTTTAAACAACCACCTTTTAGGTGAAAATTCTGAAACGTTTCTTTCAATCCCCCAAAATTAGAAATTAGTCAAACAGTAGGCAAATCAGGAGAAAAGCAGATTGCTCAAATTTTTGCTACATTAAGCACTTTCATGATAGGAGCTATATATGGTGATTTTTTCAAATAATTTTCTCTGGAGCTCCAGAGCCCCCGGGGAGCTACTTCAAACAGAGCAGCTACGCTTTTATTTGTTTTACACTTGAAATCCTAAATAAGTGTTTATTTGGAAAAATGGTTTGAGTACTAGCCCATTATTATTCTGCCTTGCTTCAATACCGCCTCTCATCTAGGTTTTGTTTTTTTAAATGTTTCAGATTATGGATTTAGGCTTTCAAACATATCTTCAGCTCAGGAGAATAGTTTAGGACCAAATCGCAGAAGAAGCTGCACTTTATCTATTTGAAATCTTTGTTAAAAGAATGGAACCACGAACCTGAGAAGGTAAATGACATGTGAGAGTCGTACTGAAGACACATAATCATTAATAGGCAGCAAATAAGCTCGTTTATCAAAATTCTGGTAGTGCACAATTCCTACTTTGGATATTAAATGTTATTGTGTTCCCATGTAAAATTTCTAGCATAAACGCTGAAAAAATTAAAATTGTGTTAAATTTCCAAAGTATTAGAAGGAAACATTAAGATAAATAAAAGGAAAAGCACAGCTGATCAATAGAATATAGGAGAGAAAAAAGAAAGAAGTCAAATCTTAGGAAAATGAAAGAAAAAAAGAAGATAGGAAAGAATCCGGTATCATTACCCTAACAAAGTAATGTAGTATACTCTTCAATAAAAAAAATTGTCAGACTGAATTTTTTCCTGAGAAATAGGAACTTTATGAGTCGCATTAAAAATAATTTCAAAACTATAAAGCAGCAAAATATTAATTTGCAAACAAATTTTAAAATGCAATACCATGATCAGGGATTTTATTATACTTCTCTCAGTAATTATAGACAAAACAAACAGAAAAACCAGGAAGAATATATAATATTTGAACTATATGGTTAGCAAATATGATCTAATAGATGCATATAATATCTTACACCAAACAACTGTAAAATATTTTTTTCCGGCATGCAGGCAAATGGATAAATATTGGTCACAGTTTAGATCTTAACACAAGTCTCAACATTTTTCAAACACTAGTACCATCTGAATCATGCTCTTACCAATGAAGTTAGGTTAGATATCAATAATAAAATATAAAAAAGGAAACTATGCATTTGAAAAAATTTTTGAAAAATTTTAAATAACTCATAGGCCAGAGAAGAAATAATGGAAATTATAAATAACTTATAAGTATTATTATATTTAATTATTTACTATTATAACTTATTATAAATGATAAATTATTACATCTCAAAACTTAAGATACACATCTAGAGTTGTACAGAGAGGAAAACTAAAAGATTTCATAATACAGATTATATTAGAAAAGATAAAAAGCTGAAAATTAATGAGCTAAGAATGTTAAGCATCAAAAGGAGTATAACCATAGAAACAACAGAGATGAAAATATAATGAAAATTAACAAAGTTTATGACTATATGTTAATAATTTAGGAGAAATACATTTCAAGAAAGATGTACGTTATAAAAACTGACAAAAGAAGAAAACAGAATACTTGAATAATACCACAATCTTTATGGTAATCAATACGTATATAACACAGAGAAACTCTCACATAGGTCCTTCAGCAGACACATCCCACCCCCACCCCCTGAAAATATATATGCTACCATTTTTCCTGGTAGAAAAAACTGGGAAACAACTCAAATGCCCATTAACAGAAGGGTAGATACAAAACTGATGACATATAAATGGAAAGAATATACATGAGGAAAATTGAATGAACTATGTTTACGCTAATCCTCGTTCGTTGTTGTTGTTAGTGCTGTCGAGTGGATTCTGACTCCTAGTGACCCTGTGCACAGCAGAGCTCAACCCTGCCCGGTCTTTATGCACCATCCTCTCACCTTCTGGGGCTCTGCTGCCAAAAATCACGGCCAATTTTTCAGGAGTGGCCAGGTCAGGTCTTTTGGTATTTGAAATACTGCTGGCATAGCTTTCAGCATCACAACAACACGCAGCTGCCACAGTATGACAACCGACAGATGAACAGTGTGGTTCCCTGACCGGGAAAGGAACCCAGGTTGCGGGGGTGAGAGCCTTGAATCTTAACCACTAGACCACCAGGTCTGGGTAAGCAACATAGGTGAATCTAATACACTAAAAGTTGAGCAAAGCAGCAGCTCAAAGACTATCTGTGCCATATGGTTCCATACATATACCAAGTTTAAAAAGTGCCATGGTAAAAAAAACATTATTTTAGAATTGATACACATTTGGTAAAACTATAGAGAAAAACAAGGAGCTAATAACAAATCTGCTCTGAGGCAGAGCGAGGAAAGGGGATGAAACTGGGGAGATAATCAGAGAGTTTAAATGTTATTGGTAATGTTTTATTTCTTAAGTTGTCTAAGTGGGTAATGCTACATGAATGCTTTTGTTGGTACTTCTATTTAAAGTATACATATATGTTATAAAGATTTTCTGCATATGATTTATTGCATTATACCAACAAACTGAATTCCTCACAACTTCAAAGGTGATTGATGTACTTACTAAACTCTCTCTTCATTTGGCTAATCCTTCTGCATTTTTAGTCTCACAGTAGCCTCATCTTCTCCATAAAGGCCTTCTGATTGCCAATTCAGTAACTCCCACCCCACTCCCAGCCACCTCCACTACAATATTAAGAGCACTAAGCCCTTCTTATGGATGTCTATGTATTCTCAGTGTTCTGTGTACCTCTCTATCTTGATACCTACAATCTAGTGTTCTAAATATTGGCTAATGTATCTTTCTTTCCTGAAACATGGTGCCCTAATTGCCCACAGAAGCGGCGCCTAAATTCATTGTTGTATTCCTAGAAGCCCATCGCAGTGACTGACACATAGCCGATGCTCAATAAATGTGTCTCCTGTTGGATGGTCAAATGGATGGATGGATGAGTGGATAGACGGAGGGAGGGAGGGAGGGATGGATAGATGGATGGGTGGATGGATAGATGAATGGATGGGTGGATGGATAGATGAGTGGATAGATGGATGGATTGACAAACGAGAGAAGCCATGAATGGTTTTTACTTTTTAGTGTGTTGTTTTATTTGGCTTAGATTTGTTTTGGATAAGAAGCATAGTTTCCACTAGCATGTCCATCTCTTGCGGTACTATACCAGTTGATCAGATGTCTACTATGTGCTATAGTAGAACATTCAGATTTTCATTGGTAAAACTTTTGAAATGACATTCTATAAAGGAATAAAAAGAATGTCATTTTAAAAATTTTACAGTGAGTGTAAACTTTAGAATTAACTTTTCACAGAGACTTTAACATGGGCTCAATCATTGCCTTCAGAGAAGCCATGTCTCTCTAAAGTCAATGAAGGGAAACCCCTTTTATGTATAAACACCTTTGTAAAATTTTTATTATAATTCAGTTCATATATTTCAAAAGTACCTCTCGTCCTTCAAGATTTAAAAATCATCCATGAAAATGTTAAGATTCATCCAGAAGCTACATTCTAAACCAAATAGGGGACTAATTTTTACCTATCTACACATCCATCCAATATTATGCTACCTACTTCTTCATATATGAAACCTCTGATGATGGTAAAAGAAGAGGATTTGGCAAAAGTAAAACGCAATTTAGCTGTCGGCAAGAATATAAAGTTAGAATAAGGAATATAACCTGGATCACAGTAGTAATAATGATTACAACCTGCACATAAAAACTTTAATATGTTTAGCTAGGTTATATCTTTTATTTTCCTTTTCTCGTTGAAATTTCACAGTAACCATTAACCTCACTGATAAGGAAACTGGTCTCAAGGTTTAACGGCCTTTCCCAATATCCCACAGCAAGAAGAGAATTTTAAATCAGGTTCTATGACTCTGCCTTTCTTCTCCCTCTGAGTATTCTTTTGGCGTATAACAATATTCCTCTCTTCTTTGGAATTTCATTTTCCATTTTTAAAGCATGTAATATTTTACTTCAAAATCTATTTACTGGCTACCATCAAAAAGACAAGAGGGAACAAATGCCGGCATGGAAGTGGAGGAAAGGGAACCCGTGCACTGTTGGGGGAATTGTGAATCGGTACAGACACTATGGAAAACAATCTGAAGGGTCCTCAAAAAATTAAAATAGAACTACCATATGATCCAGAAATTCCACGTCTGGGAATATAAAAACACTAACTCCAAGAGGTATCTGCACCCCCATGTTCACAGCAACACTATTTACAATGGCCAAAACATGGAAACATCCTAAGTGTCCCTCCACAGATGAATGAATAAAGAAGTTGTGGTATATATGTATATAATTCAGCCATAAAAAAAACAAGAAAATCCTATCATTTCTGACGTGGATGGTTGAAAGCATTATGCTAATTGAAATGTCAGACAGAGAAAGACAAATACTCTATGATCTCACTTATATGTGGAATCTGAAAAAAAAAAAATTCATTGATAAAGAGATCAGGATACTTATGGTTACCAGAGGCAGAGGGTGGGGGGGGGGGGGGGGGAAATAGAGGAAAGTAGTCAAAAGATACAAACTTCCAGGTGTAAGATCAGTAAGTACTAGTGGTGTAATGTACAACACAATGACTGTAGTTAACACTGCTGTACGATATACAGGAAAGCTTGCCTTCTGTAAAAATGGTAAAAAAGTAAAGTAAATTTCCGGAAAAATTTCTTAACAAGAAAGTAAATTCCAAGAGATCTTTTTTTTCCTTCTTTCTGTTCTTTTTTATTGCATCAATATGAGAAGATGGATGTTAGCTGAACCTATTGTGGTAATCATTTCACAACATATGTAAATGAAGCCATCATGCTTATGCCTTACACTTATATAATGATGTGTGTCAATTGTCTTTCATGAAAACTGGGGAAAAAGCCATTCAAATTCAATTTTCTTTTAATTTTGTAAGTTGTTGCTTAGCAATATGATTATAGGGCTAAAGGAAACCATGCTGAAGTAGCAAATTTGAGTTAAATCATACCTTGAATTTAGTAGCTGAGCTCTTTCCTGGTTTTTTGTGTGATCTTTTTTCTCTTCTGTCTCAGCCTTTGATCTGTGTTTCTGTACCAGGTAGGTTGTTGTCCAGGAGAAAGACATGATTCTATAAACCATTCTAGGTCAGCCCAATACAACCATGAGTTTACTCTTCTTCTTAAGACTCAGGAAATTTTTCAAGTGACCAATGGCCCAAGTAGACCAAACTGCTGATTATAATTACCTAGAGATTACCTAATGAAATACTCATCTTTCCTAAATATTCCGGTTGTAAGGATATGCACCTATAATTTAACTAATGTGGTTTTTGTCAGTGATATAATTATGACAGTAGTCACATTTAGTTTCTCATTAATTCATTCAACAGGAATTTATTGAGTGCCTACTATGTGTGAGATAACATGGAAAGTCACTGAGTGTGCAAGCAGTGAACAAAGCAGGTACAGTCCCCACCCTTTGGAGCTTACATTCTGGAAGACTGGTGATGAAGAAGACAACAGGAATAAGAACAGCCACCATTGGTTAAGTAGTCACTATGAGTCTGAACCACACTACAGGCTTTGAATGCATTATCTCTTGATGATCCTTATTATTGCTCTGCTAAGTGGGTATAAACACCCCCATTTCACAGATAAAAAAATGGAAATCCAGACAGTTTTGTTTATCTACCAGAGTCACCCAGCTGGCAAGGATGGAACTGAAATTCAACCCAGATTTTATCTGCTCCCATATTCATATTCCTAATCACTACCCTAAAAGGCCTACCTGTGTTAGCACAACCTTTAAAAGTAAGCAAGACTATTTTGTGTGAATGAGTGCTTTTTAAAGGAGAAAAACCAAAACAATACATGCGTATATCAAATTAGATATCTGTATCTAATCTTTCCATAGAAAAATAATAAAAAGAAAACTAAATTAAGCAATTTTCCCATCAAATATTGATAGAGATTGCTACAAAATTGTCTACAGAAGTACTTTATGCCAAACAATGGACAAGTTCAGAAGGAAAACAACTAACCGGGGACTTTTTAAAAAACAGTACAGGTTATTTCCTTAAAAAAAACTGGGGGTTTTTTTAGTTTAAATAAATTTTTTTTTAAATAACTTGCTTTATTTGATAAATTTTTATCTTGAGTAATACTGCAACTTGCAGAATTTAGGAACTTATAACTAAAAGAGCATTTGCTGTAACATTTTAATACAATTATTCTTATACAATTAAAGTATTTCTCTTTTTCTCCTCTCGCTCTACTGAGGACAATAAAACAAAATTTTAGTACACAAATGCCTGACCGCAGAGCAATATATTTTCACATTTGGTACATAGAACTGAATGTAAATAAGATAGATGAAGTCTGTTCTGATGTATTTTTTTCTTAGAAGCCCTAAAAATAAATTAATTTGAAGGCTTTGTTCTCTATCTCCTTAATTTCTGGTACTCACTGAGAATAAAATGTGTGCATAAGATGAAGCTAATTAATTAATTTCTATTAAACTACAAGACATTCTTTATTTAGTACCTTTATTTAGCTTTATTAAGCATTCAGTCTTTTCCAGGCACCGTAGTAAAGACTAGGGAAATCAGCATAAAGTAAGTCACTCACTCTGTCTCAATAAAGAAAACTAATGGGACGATAAACTGCTAATAAATTAGAGTGCAATCTAGTTAGGGACTGTCCACAGGGATCTGTAGAAAAAATCATGGTAGCATAAAAAAAAGCAAAACCATTTGTAGCTATAAGCAGCCAAGTGGAGAGAGCATCCCAGAAGTATTGTTTGACCCAAAACTTTCTCTGGAATCAGGGATTTGTGCAGTTGACCAAGGAGAGAAGGCTATTCAACACGGAAGGAAGAGCAGAGGCAAAGCCCCAGAGATGTCATTGAGCAAATAGACAGACCTAGAAAACTGCCCGTCATTCCTCAGCGCCACGGACTACAGGACACGAGAAAGGAGTGACATCCAATGCTGGATTCGAAAGGTCATACCACCTCTCTAAGTTTTTTCAGGAGTAACTACTAAAGTAAGAGAAACAAGAGCCTTCCTCGTCGCTTGCACTTCTGAATTTGGCGGGGTGGAGGAGGGGTGGTAATAGGGGAGGAGAAACAGAAGGGAGAAGAGGAGAAAAGGAGTTTTTCTTTTGTTTTCCAAAAAAAAAATTTACATATTCAGATGTAAGTGGGTCCACAACCGTTGCTACAGCACAGCATCTAGGCCTTGCCCAACATCTTTTCTTTTCAGATTTTGGCAGATTTTGGATTTAATGCAGGACATGTAGTCTTGTTGCTACCAGGTGTGTGCATTGGAGGGGAGGGAGGATTGGAAGTAGCATCTAACAAGACCGAAAACAGTTTGATTTAATTGTACTTATTCAGTGCCTAAAGAGACAGGATTCTAGGTGTATTGGGATGCTCTGCCAGCCCTAAACCTAGAAGGGGTTTGTCATTTAAAAGAGTTCTTTGGTCTTATTTCTATTAAGTAAGCAAAGCCCTAGAGCTCAAGTGGAATTTCAGTCCCATTATCTGCCAATAGTATATCTGAGTGCCCTAAAAGTCTCCGAAGAGAAAATTTGCTACTCTGTGAGGAGTAAGTCAATACTCATGTGTACAGAGGTGGTTGAATTGTAAATAGGAGAATAAGTTTCAGAAGGAGATGCTCAGTGACTGGATGTATCTAAGGCTCGGGCTGCTAGAAGAACTGTTTTGATGATTACCCTGAAACTGACTTATGTACCACAACATGTGGTTTACGCAATGCTTTCACATGCATTATTCATTTAATTCTCATAAGCATCCTACAGGATAGGCATACTCACCCTCCTTCCACAGATGAGGAAACAAGTAAACAAGTTCGGAGACACTGTTTTGCCCAAGGCCACGTAGCAACAAGAGGCAAAGTCGAGACTCAAAGGCAGATGTGGTGATTCCGAGCCCAGGGGCTCTTTTCACTAATTCTAAATCCTTGGCCAGATCACAAAAGAGATATTCAAGTTTCCTGCTGCTAATATATAAAGTACTCAGAGAAAGTTCTAGAGGCCCAGGATGGCTGAGAGAGACTTTGGTTATGAGGAAACATTGAAACAGAAGCTATGTAGGTGGATGAATGGAAGCAATGTAGCTGAGCACCCCAGTCCAGCATCTGGGCTTGAGATCACTTGAGGACCATTAATCAAGAGAGTCTGGTACCAAATGCCATGGGATCCAGGGAGACAGAACGTCTGAAAGAGATGTGTTCATACTGGGGGACTCTTAACATGAATTACTGAAATATTGAAATGAATTTTTGCCTAATGAAGAGTGTCTTCAGTGTGCTGGTTTTCTTTGCATTAATACAACTTCCATCTGCATCCTGCGGATCAGGGGCCTGCAAGTACAGAATTCACATGAACTGACCGGAACATCCAAGGGAGCGTTTCCTCCAGTGTCCAAGTAGGATTGGTACTAGGGAAACTGGGAGACTCCTGCACACTAAATGCTGTCATTGTGTGCCCTAAGCATTTCTGTTCTGAGCTACATAAAAATGCAAAACCGCAAATGGCAGAACTCTTTGCTAGCTGAAACACTATTTTATTTTCATCATGTTACGGTTATGAATATGACATAGCTTTCACTTAAATATTAAATTAAAATTTGAAATGTTCTTTATCTCACTGATTTCTTTTAAGACCATATGCATTAACATTTTCTCTCATTTCTCCTTGACTGGGCTTATAACAAATTCTCAAGCAGAGAAGTAGCTTTCCTCGATAAGGGATCTCAGACTTGCCCTTTGAAAGGCTTTAAGTAAATTTCCTATTTTCCTGAAAAAGTGTTTCTAACGCTCTCTTCTTTTTCTCTTCTGCTTTCGGAAATCTCTTATTGGACAATTCAGCTGAATTACTAGCTAAATTAATACATACATGTGTGAAATATGTTAGTATTTGAATATGTGCCTACAGAAGTCTCTTTACTATTGCAATTTTATCAAAAGTTTTTCAGAATCTCTTTTAACAATGCATAACTGTGTACTTCTTACAAAGAAAAATGTTTCTTTATTTTTTTTTTGCTTTTTCTCCCCGAATCCCCCCAGTACATAGTTGTATATTTTAGTTGTGGGTCCTACTAGTTGTGGCATATGGGATGCCACCTTGGCATGGCTTGATGAACGGTGCCATGTCCGCACCCACGATCCAAACTGGCAAAACCCTGGGCCACCGAAGCAGAGCGTGCAAACCCAACCACTCGGCCACGAGGCCAACCTCAGAAAAATGTTTCTTGTATCATATTTTCCCAGTCTTTTAGAATCCCCTGTTACTTTCATGGTGGTAAAGTCCCAAATATTATATCAGCTTATTGGGTATCAAAAATTTTTTTAAAAACCAGCTTGGATGGCAAAAGATGCAGTATGAGTATTTAGAAGAAATGGAAATTGGTTGAATGTCTACTTTGTGCATATAGTTTTCCTCATCTTACACAATTTAGTTATATCAATGTTGTGAGTTATTTTAATTTTTTTTATAATGAGAATTTCCAATAAGCTCAGAGGAGTGAATTGTTAAAAATGCCAAATGTGGAACTCAAACCAACATGTATCTAACCCCAACATTCCTGTTATGTCTGTTACACCATGCTGATTTTCAAATTCAGATTTGATACCTGTCTTCCACATATGACATAGTGATCTTTCTTTTGATTTTTTGCCCATGATAAAATTTTCCTAAACCACTTTATTGAGGTCAGATTGACATGTAAAAAGCTGTACATATTTAATGTATACAACTTGATGAGTTTGGGGATGACTATACGCTCATGAAACCATCTCCACATATAGTAACCTTTGGATTGTGTTGCAGAGATATTAAAAAGTAAAGAGAAGATTTGAGCTTAGGGCCAATCTTTCTGACCAAAAAAACAAAAAAAAATAAAATAAAAATTTTAAAAGAGATTTGAAAATATCCCAATAATCTTAAATTTCCCCTCATGGGAAACTGGTTGGATGGCCACACTGTTAGTGCAATTAAGGAGTGTTAATTGGTACTGTGAGTCAGTCAATAGATAATTTTTGCTTGATCAATGACTTTTGGCATGAGTTTGACAAGAGATGCTCATTCAGTAAATGAACATTTACTGAACACCTACTATAATTTCATTCATACAACACATAACTAGGTACCTTCACAACTTTATGTTACTCAGTCCCTGAGTCACTCTGCATGCAAGCAAACAAGTTTTTAGATATAATAGCTATTAGAGCCTACATTCTTCTTAATAACCATATTGTCTGAATACTTCCCAACGATAGGTCCCAGTTAGTAAAAAGTTGCCTGTGTAACAATCAACTGAATAATAAAATGTCAATACAATCTAATACTTGTATTTATATGGCCATTATTGTGCATAGAGCATAGTATTTAAGAGTCAAATCTGGGCTCAGATTAATGCTTCATCACTAACTATCTGTGTAACTTTAGAATAATTAATTTATTTGAGCCTCGGTTTCCTCATTTGTACAACAGTAATAATAATCCCTACTCCACAAGGAGTAATGATTAAATAGAGCGATGCATGTAAAATGTTAGCACAGATTCTGTAGAGGAAGAGACAAGTGCGGATACTTACATAGGTAGGAGATCAGGAAATTGAAATCAGTTTCCTCTGCTTAGTAAGAAATGAGCTCACTTACTGAGAAAGAATACTAGATTACTGAAGAATTACTGGATTACTGAAGACCAGCAAAAGTCTGAAGAGAAAAATGAGCTGTTTCTTTCTTTCTTCCATGAAAATAAGATATTAGCATAAGCAAAGTAATTCTGAAAATCCCTAGGAAACAGCTAAGGTAAGAATGTTATCTCCCAAAATTCATGCCATCCAGGAAGGCCACCAAAAGTCTAGAACATGTGTCCAGATCTCAAACAGGGTGCCTTATGTCTCTGAAAATAATGAGACATCCTGAGCGACCAGTGATTCATTTCTTAGAACGATTGAGGGCTGGGCGTGGGGCTGGCCAGGTGAAAACTAACTTGAGAATTTGGTTCTATAGCACCAAGCATCGGAGAAGAAGGTGAGAAAGATGTGATGACAAGCACCCCGTTTATGTCTCCAACCACGACTCCTAATGTGAGAAATAAATGACAAATGAGTCAGGACAGAAAGGGAAAGCAGAAATCACCTTGCATCCACTAGCAAAATTTGACTGAGCAGACATAAATACTAAGATGCCCTGAGAAATCCAGGTGAGACACGCTAGAAACATGCTGACCTGGAACCTATAGTCTCTGCTCCCTCTGAAGGAACAACTTGGGAACGTGTGCTTCCAGGACAGAAGACACAGCACATCTATGCGGAAAATGTTCTGAGAAAACATTCCCAGTTGGAAGCTATTGACTGCCCGTGCCCATTACATATATATAAAGAGTAGACCAGAATGCAATGGCCTCCATTCACACACAAAGAAAGTTTATGAAGGATTACAAAAGGGACATATACAGAGTTGATGTAAAGCAAAAGGGGGAAAAGGAACACAGCAAGCAAAAGGCAACTGAGGTGGTCAAGATCAGGAAAGACTTGAAGTAGTAAGAAAATCACTACAGAAATGAACAACAAAGACAGTAGGTGTAAGGAGACAGAGAAAAGAAACAAGGCTACTAGTAATTATGATCAGCCCTTCCAAAGAGTTCCCTATAAAATGGAGTCACAGCTAGAGGAAAAGAGAGAGTAAAGAATCAAAAAAATGGATAATGCAGGAAATAGGGGAGAACAGCAAAAAATAAACAGAACCCAGAAACTCTTGAATAGACTAGTTAAATAAATTATGGTACACCACATAATGGAACACTATACGGAATTTTTTCCAATGTCTAATGTCTAGTGAAATAAACAAGCTATAGATGAATATATTGAATAAACTCCCATTTGTAAAACAACTGGAGACCATATTGCTTCTCCTGAGTGGAAGCGAGTGTGTAGAGGACAGGGTAAGAACAGGGGCTCACTTTTCACTCTATGTGCCTTTGTACTCCTAGAAAAACATTTATTTTGCTATATATATATATATATATGTATGTCTTACTTACAAATGAAAAAAATTTCAAAATAAAAAAAGTCAAGAAAAAACTCTTGACTCAACTTTCCCAAAACCATCAAATAAAGGAAGGTGAAGGGGAAATACATTAAGAAGCATAGAGTGAAAGATAAAAAGCAAAAATTATATTAAAATGAAAATATATACAAGGATCCCTTGGCCACTCCTTTGACTTTTTTATTTATTTATTTTTTGGTGAGGAAGATTGTCCCTGAGCTAAGATCTGTGCCAGTCTTCCTCTATTTTTATGTGGGACACCACCACAGCATGGCTCCATGAGTAATGTGTAACTCCAGCTGCTGAAGTGGAGCATGCGAACTTAACCATTACACCACTGGTCCAGCCCCTTTGATTTTAAATACCATCAACAATGATAACTTGCCAAGTTATCCCTCTAGCCCCTACTGTCTGAATTTCCCTGAACTCCAGTATTTTACAGCCAACTACTAACTTGACATTTTCACTTGCCTTCCTAAGAGGTGGCTTCAATTTAACCTGCCAAATGTGCCCCTTTCTTAATCTTCATCATCCTAATAAAATGCACCACCATTTACTCATCCACCCAAGCCAACATCCTAGGATTTATCCCTAAAACATTCCACTCATTCCCTCACCTCACCTCACCCCCATGCTCACTTCCCCTAAAACATATAGCAATTCTGTCCGATTCTGTTTGAGGAGCTGCCACTCTGCTCCAGATGCCCATCATCTCCTCCTAACGGAGCTCTTACCTCCCCACTCACCCCTCTGTTATTCATGGTCCAACACCACCGCCATCTTGCTGCCATAGTGAACTCCCAATTGACTTCTGCCTCCATCTATAATCTACTCCCCACATTGCAGACAGAGTGATAATTTAAAAATGAAAACAAAATTGTGTAATGTATCTCCTTGAAACCCTCTAATGACTTCTCATCACACCTAAAAATAAACTCCAGGCTCCCCACTCTAACCGTAAGACTCTACAAACACTGACTACTTCTCTCACATTACTTCCCCTTCTCCTCTCCATTTGCTCTGACCCATCCACTTGGGGCCTTGGTTTTGTTCCGTGAACGTGCTAAGTTTGTGTTTGTTTCAGCTCATTTGCATGAGCCATTTCGTTTTCCTGGAATACTCTGTCCTCACACCACCCCTTAGAGAGGTTTTCCCGACCACCAATCTCATGAAACACCACCCCAGCCGTCATTGTCACGCTGCCCTCTTTTATTTTCTTTATTACCCTTATGTAATTATCTGATATTTTCTCCCTTTGCTTTATTATCTGTCTACCCCCAAGCACAAGAATAAACACTGCATAGAAAGAATAGACTCTCTATTTTTGTTGAGTAAAAGAATGAATTCCATTTGTATTTTTAAAATGTTAATGTCTCTAAATATAGTTCTTATATGGGCAAAAAAATGCCTTAAGAGATAAACAAAAAACTAAGGTTTGTGACTGGCTCTCAGAAACGGGACAGACGGCCTGGCAAGCGTGAACTTGCGCTTTTAACTCATTGCTCTGAAACTCATTTAATTTCTGCAATGAAAATTACATCATTTTTTTCTTACTTAACAAACACACAAAGGTTTTACAAATGGTAAGCCCTGTTCTAGAAAAAAATCCAGACAGAGATTACTGAATGGGAGATACAAGAATCGGAACTGATCCAGCTAAAGATGGATGGGCAGCGTGCAATAAAATCCTTGTTAGTGACCATACCTTTATTCCGACCCCATCCCTCTTCCCATTATGCTGTAAGCTTTAGATGAAACTTAATTGCTCAGCCTTATTCACTGCCTCTTTCAAACCAGATTGTGAGATTCAAAACCAAGATACAGAGACGTTCTATTGTAATATCAGAACAGCTTTTTTAACAATATGAATTTACTGAAGTTACATCAAATGATACTGATGAGCACACACTGGATAAGAATATCTTTCAGGAGGTAACATTTTGAATTTCTTCTTAGACAATGGAAGCTCCTATTACATTGTAGGGCATAACATGGGAATTGTATATATGCCTTTATATGATATCTGGATAGTATCAGAAATTTCATGAGAAATATATCCAATTCTTCAAAATATTGTGGGATGTTACAATCCCAATGCAACTCCACAGGAAAGGTGGAGGAAAGAAAATATTGCATGTTCTTTTAAGTAGTTAGATGCTTTTGACAAGTGTCACATTTATTTTTATATCGACCAACATGGGTAACTTGTGATTTAAAAAATACAACACCTGAGTCGCTCTCAGAGAGGGAGTCCACAGGCTTTTGGAATTATACTAATCAGAATAAAATATCCAAAATGTTACCATGGGAGGAGAGATGAGCTTTTATCCATCTGAGTGCAAATGATAAAGAAAGGCTCTATTAGCTCAAATTGCACCTTTGTAAAACTTTTTTAAATTTTTTTGGTGAGGAATATTGGCCCTGAGCTAACATCTACTGACAATTTTCCTCTTTTTTTTTTTTTTTTCCTTGAGGAAGATTGTCACTGAGCTAACATCTGTGCCAATCTTCCTCTAATTTCTGTGGGATGCCAGGACAGTGTGGCTTGATGAGTGGTGCTAGATCTGCACCTGGGATCTGCACCTGTGAACCCCAGGCCGCTGAAGTGGAGTGTGTGAACTTAACCACTACGCCACCAGGCTGGCTCCTGCAAGAATTTTTAAATGGGATTTTTCCTTAACTTATCTTACTTCCATTTTCCAGAAAAATTATCATAATAAACAGAAAAATCCACAACATTTACAATTAGAACAATGCCCCATTAATCAATGCCCTTGTACAGTGCGCAAACTGTACCTACATACATACATATCCAGTGTCTTTGTAATTTGGGAATATTTGGCAGAAGCTACTAGGAGACATTCTACTTCCAAATTAGGAAGACATTTCTAACATAGTTTTTAAAAGTCAGAATGAACTAATTCAGTAATTTCAAGCCCCCCATCACTGGAGTAATTGAAATCTTGGCTTAATAAAACTCACATATTACCTGGAAGTTATAGATAAGATTTTAAACATCAAATGGTAGTTGAACTCAATAATCTTTAAGATTTTTTCTAATCCTAGAAATTAATATTCTATTTCAAAAAGACTTAGTAAAATTTTGACAAAATGTGTAAAGTATAGCTGCTCTTACATATTCAGGAAAGTATCAGTAATAGCTCTAAGGGAGAAAATAAATCCAATGCAATTTATTTCCACTGAAGAATGGCTCCTTAATGTCTCATATTTATCAGTTCCTTGTGTTACCCTTCATGTACACGGTCCCACTGGTTTCCGAAAACAATAAGAAGAGCAGGTGTTAGTTAATCCCATATTGAGATGAGAAAGCGGAGATTCAGAGATGTGGTTTCACACAAGTAAAAGCTGAAGAAATGAGAGTCAAACTCAGATTTTTTATTTCCTGTCCTCTTTTTATGTCATTCTTCCTCTTGAAAGCTTTAAATTTGATTCTGACCTTCTAATCTGCCAAAGCAAAAATGGAAATATAATAAGCCACAAAATTCTTATTACCTGATTAAAGAGAAGTTTGACAGGACATCAGATGAGATATACATTTTTACTACTACGATTTATTTGTTCGCTTGTTTGTTGACTTTTTCCCTACTAGAATGTATGATCGATCAGAGGAAAGAGTATGCTTCTCTTGTTAGCCAGTTCCCACCACCCCGGCTGTCAAATATCATAATATAAATGGTTTAAATGATTAACGATGTGGTTCTGTATATATTAACCTTAAATAAAGTACAAGGCCAGGGATTCAACCAGAGTTTTATACATAAATCCACCTTAAATATATAATCAGAAAAACATGGCTTTATGAAATGTCACAAATAGAACAGCCTAAATATTAAGATTAAATTTGTGTAGACCAGACAATCAGGGGATTGACTGCATAACCTCCTTTTAATAGACTGTTTGTACAGTATACAAAAATGAATTTTTGCATAGTGAAAGTTGACTTTCAGGTTTCAATTCCTGGTCAATTATTATTTCCACTGGGAATTATCTCCTCTTTCCTCTACCCCATATTAGTTTCCTGTTATTTTCACTAGCAGAACAAGAAAAGGACTCTCAATCCTGATTGAATTCAAGAAGCAAATAGATTTTGATCAGTTGGAAGTATTAAGTAACACACAGATGGGAAGAAAATGATATGCAAATAGCTCCCAATAGGATAAGACACAGTGGCCAAACCGGAGAATCAAGAAGCTGATATGGAAAAATACATTGTAAATGGACCTGGCACTGATGCCAAGGTGGATGAACAGAAGTCTCCAGTTGATTCTTCACATGGCATTAAATCTTCTTTAATTTTGTGCTTTGAGGAGAAATTAATTAATTAATTAATTTTTATTTTTTATTAAGACTTTATTTTTCTCAAGCAGTTTTGGTTTCACAGCAAAATTGAGCAGAAGATATGGAGATTTCCCATATGGCCTCTGTCCCCACGCATGCATAACCTCCCCCATTATTAACATCCCCCACCAAAGTGGTATCTTTGTTACAATTGATCAATCTACATTGACACCCAAAATCCATAGTTTCTGTCACGTTCAATGTTGGTGGTGTGTTGTACATTCTATGGACGTGGACTAATGTATAAAGACATGTGTCCATCATTATGGTATCATACAGAGTATTTTCACTACGCTCAAATCCTCTGTGCTCCACCTATTTGTCCCTTTCCCTAACCCCAACCCCCGGCAACCACTGATCTTTTCAATATCTTAACAGTCTTGCCTTTTCCAGAATGTCATATAGTTGGAAGCATACAGTATGCAGCCTATTCAGATTGACTTCTTTCACTTGGTAATATTAATTTAAGCTGCCTTCATGTCTTTTCATGGCTTGATTTCTTTTTAGCACTGAACAATATCTCATTGTCTCAGTGCACTACAATTTATCCATTCACCTCCTGAAAGACATCTTGGTTGCTTCCAAGTTTGGGCAATTATGAATAAGCTCTATAAACATTTGTGCGCAGAGTTTTGTGTGGTCAGAGTTTTTAATTCCTTTGGGTAAACACCAAAGAGTGCAATTGCTGGATCATATGGTAAGGGTATGTTTAGTTTTATAAGAAACTATCAAACTGACTTCCAAAGTGGCTGTACCATTTTGCATTCTCACCAGAAAAGAATGAAAGTTCCTGATGCTCCACATCCTTGTCAGCATTTGGTGTTATCAGTGTTCTAGATTTTGGCCATTCCAATAGGTATGTAATAGTACCTCGTTGTTTTAATTTGCAATTCCCTGATGACATATGATGTGGAACATCTTTTCGTACATTCATTTGTCATCTGTATATTTTATTTAGCAAAGTGTCTGTTAAGATCTTTGGCCCATTTTTTAATTGGGCTTTTTGTTTTCTGATTGCTGAGTTTTAAGAGTTCTTTGTATGCTTGGATAACACTCCTATATCAGATGTTAAGTTATCTTTTGTAAGAATTTTATCCTAGTCTGTGGTTTGTCTTCTGATTTTCTTGACATTGTCTTTCACAAAGCAGAAGTTTTATATTTTAATGGAGTCCAGCTTATCAATTATTTCTTTCATGGATCAGACCTTTGGTGATGTACCTAAGAAATCATCGTCACACCCAAGGTCATCTAGTTTTTCTAATTTATTTTTTTTCAGGAAATATGTGGAAAGAGTTTCTATGTCTTAGAATTAAGGTGGTGACTTTGTTCTCTTGGGAAAAATTACTGATGTTGAAACGAAAGTCTTATATACTGGTCCTATCATTTTTCTTGAGGGAAAAAAAGCACTCATTCTCTTCAAGAAAATGTGGTAAGCTTTCCTTCAGTTGCACTCACTCCTTTAAAATTGTGTTATCTCCTTTTCATCCTGTATCTGTCTCTGTGATGTATATGTATTATTTGAATTTCTTTCCTAATTGATGCCATTAAATAAAGAGTATGCTGTTTTGAGGAGACAACTGACATCTAAAAGGATAAAGATAAAATTAACATAAATTTCACAAGTCAGTGAGAGAGGGAAGGCATGGCAAAAAGAGGCAGAATAGCAATTACAATAAGATGTAACTTTTTTTTAAGATAAAGCAGAGAGAGGCTAGGCATATATTATTTGAAAACAATTGGTGCCATGAGGAAACAGGGTATTCATTCTATTTGGGACACATAATCATTGATTTTCTGACCATGGTTTAACACAAACATATTGCATTCTCTATTTCCGGTGCCACAAAACAGTAAGTTTAATTAATTGTGGCAAAGCGGGGCAGAGGATGGAGCTGGAAGGCTAGATGACACAGCAACAGTTTAAGAGAGACGTCCATGAGTACAATAGATAGTAAAGTAATATTTTCGAACTGGGTGCGATTGTGGGAAGTCTGTAGAGAGCACGAAAGGGGACAGAGACACAGGTGAAGGATGCAGGAAGATCGGAAGCAATTCTAGGACTTCTGAGAGGAGAGTGGCTTGGTGTCAGTATCTGTCACTTTCTGAGCAACGGGGTTGACTTGGCTGACCTGAAGGAGAAGGCCCTCCCTCTCTCTACACTCTGCGACGTCTCAGTCTCATCAAAGGGGAGCCACTCTTTCAGTAGGGACACGATCTCTTTGTGTCCCTCTCAACTCACTTTTCCCTTCCCTTGGCTTTCTATTGTTGCCTTTAATCTTCTTTAATACTAAAGACTATGACAGGATTTCTACTTGATACTTTCGGGGATAAATGAACCAGGGGACATTAAGAATAAAAGACTACTGATGCCTAGAACTACCCCTGACACACAACTGTTCGTCATTGCTATATAAGGTACTGCATCACGTAGAATTTCAACATTCCAAGGCAATTCATGTTACAGGAAGAAATATGGAGGGGAAAGTTGTTCACAGAGCTTAAAAAGTCATAGGAGAATCTCAACCTTTATAATGTCATAGCAAACACTTGTGCAGTGTTTACAATAGGCCAGATATTATTCCAGATGCTTTACACATATGGATTCACTCAGCTCTCAGAGTACAGACTATTATTTTGCCCATTTTACAGATGAGGAAAGTCTGCACTATTGTCTTGTCCTAGAGACCATGAGACTCAGAGGGTGGAAAGTCTTGCTTTTCAGGAGGAAACGAGCACAGATTTCTCGGCAAGGACAGCACTAGAGCTCAAAGTAGACTATTGACATAAAAGAAAAAAACCTTTCAACAGCATAAATGACCACTTGAAAGTCAAAGTAGGTCCATTGTAGTTCTTACGTGTGAATTACCTAGTCACATTTATACAAGTAAATTTAGCTTAGTTTATATTTTTTCTCATTTTGACTTTGAACCTCAGTGCACTTCCATAGTTCTTATATGTTTGATATTACAAAAAAATAGTTTTTTCCATTCCTCAGTAGTTTCAGAATGAGCTGTTAACTAGATTTTGTTCAATAGGAGTCAAAATGATGACTTTTGCTACCACCCTTGGGGGTCCCGTGACATAAGATGGTGTTTTGAGTCTACAGATTTGAAACATCTCTGGTTTTCTATTTTACATGTTCCTCTCAAAGGCATGCCATTTTAGGAAATATTTCATTAAACGCTTAGAAGGTTGGGTGTGATGGAGATATAATTAAATGATAATATCAGGAGAATAGAACATTGTCCCAAGATAACATTCAGCTCTCCTGCTGGAGCATAAAAGGAGTGGCAAAGCGGAAGCACTGATTTTCCAAGCAGGAGACATTTGTTCGGTGACAATGTCTTATTACGATTAATTTACTTTTAGTATACAAATGACGAATGCAAGGGTAATTGCAGCCCCTGCGGATTAGGAAACATTGTTCTCCTGGTTCCTTTCTTCTAGACCAGTACAAATCACAGTTGGCAGCTACTTGCCGCAGTGCTTAAGATTTCCTTTTGTCTAAAGTTTATGTCCCTCGCTCTTTTTCCCATTATTATTTTTTAGCAATGATTTTCCTATTCTCTTCCTCGCACCTTCTCTATCTCAGTTTCCTCTATCCCCTTGCGCTTTGTTATTCTTCTACTGATTTTTTTGTTTATTTATCTAAGATAGATTAAGGAATGATTTCCTAACCTGACTGTACATCACAATGAGAATATATTACTAAGAAAATGAGTTCTGGGCCCTGTCCCAGGGGATTCTGATTCAGAAAGGCTTCACTGCGCCATGAAAATCAGCAATTTTAGAGTCTGTGTTTTTTATAAGATTCCCATATGATCATTATTTGCAGTCAGATTTGAAGATCCTTAATTGATATCCTTTAAATTACCCCAGTCAGCTTTCAGTTTGTTATTTCAAAGCAAGACAACCTCTAAAATGTAAAATCGAGGCGTCATCTACTTGCGAACAGATGCTCCCACACAGAGGCCTGGGACTACCTGCTCTCTGACCCCCAAGTAGCACGTGAGCTCAGATACGGATTCCATGTTGAGTGTCGTTCTGATTCCCCACTGTTCTGATGAATACAAGATTAATGAGGCAGTGGGCTTCCTGCCCAGAGAGGCCATTTTGAAAAAAATGCACTATGATTGCAGAGCCTTCACATCAAACCAGTTGTCAGAGAAGAACTCTTTCTAGATGAGGAAGCAGCCAACTCCTTTCTTTGCGATTGATGCCTCTTCAGTCTTCGCTCTACACACAGCGAAGAGAGGCAGTATGCCTCGCGGCTCGCTCTCTCCCATGCGTTTTCCAAAATACGTGACAACCATCGGTTACGCCCAGAGAGGTTCCGCTTGCTATTATTAGACGGGTTCTTCAGTGAGTACATGTGGAGCTCACACCCAAAAAGAGCACACGCGCCCTCCCCGCAGGGTCCGCAGCACCTGCAGTGGTGAATTACTGAATGAGAGAGGCATGGTGACCACGACTCCAGTCCTCACGATGTCTTCGGAAAATTATATCGTTATGACTCCTCATGAAAATATATTATCTACGGGAAAATTTAAGGATGCTTTGCAAAGTAACTACACAGCTTTCAGTACGGTGAAAATAAAATTCTGATATGATTTTTCTAAGCAAAAGAAAATGCAAATATATTTCTACTTCTCAAGTACTATCTATTTATTTAAATGTTATAGGTACAATACAAGTTTGCTAGCACACCCTGAAACTCCATGAGTTGTCAACATTATTACTTTGAGGCACTGATAGGATAGCAAATTACCTCTCCTTTGCTGGTGGGCTATGATGTTTAAGACAACAAATGTATTTTGACAGGTCTAGTGTCTTGCCAGGTACTGAATTTATATCTTTATTTTTCAAAATAAAAATAATTTTATCTTTTTTCTTATAAAAATAATACATGGCCATGTTCATTGTTTCTTAAATAAACAATATAGGGAAATAAAAGAAGAAAATAAGCCTATCAAACTTTCATCACCCAGAGATACCCACAATTTCCACAATCATGTTTCAGAAAGCACACAGCCATATCTATTGTGTTACAATTGTTTATGAATGGTTTTGTTGCAAGGTGGTTGTTTTGCTACCTTAAATAACCTATTAAATTTTAGAAAGGAAGATGAAAGAAAACTGACAAAATGATTAGATTTCCATTTCTGTGTATATCCTTTGAGACCTTTTTCTACGTACTTGTGTATACATACAGACATGCACACACACCAAAAAGGGATCGGACTATTTCATAAACGTTTTTTCTGTGTAACAATAATATGGAAAACAATCAAATATAGACATGCATAGTCATTCATAATAAATACAGAGCATTTCCTCATATGGTCAACCTACAACTTTATTTAACATATCTCCTACTGTTGAACATTTAAAATACTTCCAATTTGTCACTGTCAAAAAAATGCATCAATAGGCTTATCATACATATACCTTTGCAAACCTATATGCTTATTTCCTCAAGACAAATTTCTAAAAGGAAAACTGCTGACCCAAATTTTAATTTCCAAAACATTCTTGCCTTACAGACATCATGCCTAACCTTCAAAAATGTACTGTTTATCCCCAGGTTACACATGAAAAAAAATGAGGAGAATTAACCTGCTCAAGAGTGCTCAGCTATGAAAAGGACTGAAGTCTGGATTCAGACAAGGATTAGTGAAGGTGGTTGCTGATCTCATCTAACAGGTGCAGAAAACATTTATTAAACTCAAGTTGACTCGATGCTATCAAGAGATTAACTCCAAGTCCTCCCACACTTTGAGATAATTATTTCCAAATAATGAATCCCCAAACCCCATGCCTCATTCAGTGGCAAGTCCAGAACCCTAACGAGATTTCTGAGCATATCAAGCTCCTTAAATTCCTATGATTAGCTCTTGTTCCATGGTTGATCTCTGCAGACTTCTTACTTCAACTTTTGGAGTTGCTACTCTTTTTTGGCAGCACTTCTAGCCAGGACTGGGCACTGATCCCCATTCCCCAAAACCCCATAAATACAAGATTGTTGCATGTAACACAATTCGCCAAAGATAGGGCATTAGCACAGGGGAAGGATAGAACTGCTAGAAAAACAAATAATTTTAAGACTAAATCTCATCCAGCTCTTATTTTAAAGCTTCCTTGCTCTTGCCACTTTTGTGATTTCTTATTGTCCATCTTTCCCCATAAACTCTATCCTGGGATGTAATCAACTTCTCCCCAGTGATTCTCTCCGCTGGCTGAGAATTTGAATTGCTGGAGAGGCTTTATCAAAATGTTGTCATCCAGGCCCCACCCAGACCAAGTAAATTAGAATTTTAGGGAAGTGAAATGAAGAAATGAGTGTTTTTTAAAAGTTGAAGCCGGTTGAAAATTACTGTTTTCCTCTTCAGCTAGTTCTCCTCTTTCCAATTCCTGATACCTCCAGTCCTCTGGCCTACCAACCCAACCTGGAAACTATTCTAACCTGCTTTTGCAGAGCAAGCTGTTTCTTTTTTTCTATCATTTTTTTTTTTTCTTCTCTGCACAATGCCCTAAGGCGTGACCTTTTCCTACCCAAAAAGGTGATTTCCTAAATAAAAATGAGGTTCTTTCCTAAGGGAAAATCTGCCATTCTTCATCAGCTACTCTCAAACTATGGAGGCTTTTCCCTTTTCTCGCTCATCTCTATAATAGTCTTCAACATATTTAGTGAAAAATAGGCATTTCTGCCCTCAAGCAGACTCCGTAATGTTTGTGGCATCAATGGTGAAAAAAAGATCTATTAAAGTTGAAAAAGCCCCCAAAGCAGTCAGAGAATCCTCTACAAATGGCCACAAGATTGTGGTTTCTGATTTAATCACAGGAGTTAAGGGGAAATGGATAAGAACCAGGATGCCGTCACTGAATCAATGCACGCCTTTCATCACAGCATGCACTATGCCACCGTCTAAGCTTTGAACGCTGACCCCTCTCCATGTATTGCTGACAAGTGCCCACCGCATACTTTCCAAAGTTGCCACGCATCTGTCAAGATCATTCATTGACCTCCAAATTTGTTAACATTTGAGGAACAGAGTACAATTTCAAATTATGCCACTCAAATAAATGAAAATTTATAGTTAACATGTTTCATATCACAAACTATATATGCCTAGAGGTCAAGCAAATGCCTTTGACTCACCCTAAACTTAATGTATAAGACCATTCTACAGTGCAAGGACACTGCCCTTGGAAACAAGTTTGATTGATAGCTTTTATACAGTGGTGGACCTTTCATAGCACAGTCATGCCGTGGAACACAGACATGAGCAGCCATCCCTGAAAGATAGGTCCAGTGGATTATTGCTGTTATTTTCATGGTGACATCTTCCTGCCTTGCCTGTAAAACAAGGCCCAAAGGAGAAAACAAAAGGAAGTTCAAAACTGACTGCTTTCAAGTAGAATATATATGAGTGTATCTTATATATATATGAAACAAATACATATGGATACATATGAAAATATTGTATATGTATAGGAAACAAACTGACGGCCAAAGGCCTTAACTAGAATTTGCATCATCAAAAATCCTAAGGATTAGTCTCCTTCCCAGCGAGTTCTATGTAAATTTCAATGGAAATAGACACTGGCTTATCTTCTGTCTGACTTTCTTCTTTCACTTCCCTACCTGCCTCCCCCACATTATAAAAATACCCTCTTGAGAGTTTCTGGTCTTCTGTAGAAAGTCACAGGCTCTGGAGACTTCAACCAGCATACTGTGTATCCAACTGTCACGTCTGTCAACAGAGGCTAAGTCCCTCTGTGTCACCCACGTAGAGTAAAAGCTAACTTTTCTGAGAGATCTCTAAGGCTGTCTGCCTTTTCCCAGTCATTTTATATATTGTCTTCTCTTTATTTTGCAGAAGTTCATTTCACCTTCCACAATCACATTTCAAAAATTACACTGCAGTGTCTGCTGTGTTATGATTGTGAATGCTTTTCTTACAGGGTCGTTGTTCTGCTGCCTTAAATAATATATTAAACTTTTAAAAGAAAAAGGATATAAAACTGACAGAAATGATCCATGGAAAAAGCTGGATTTTGAGATAAGGGAAAAACAGAAGGTATGAATTCATATCTAACACATCTAAACAAGAAGTTCTTCCTAATAAATTGTTGATGGTTATTTGAGTTTATTAGATGCTTCTACTTTATGTGTTCATACACAAATGGAGTTCTGGCATATCATCATAGAATTTTTTTAAAAGATACCTCTCACAGATGAGGGAAGAAGGGTGTACTTATTAATATCTTGCTTTTAATCAACAAACATAAGCTAAGTTTTTTTTTTTCAATTGCTTCTCTTGTTTTTTTTTGTTTGTTTTAGGAGGATTAGCCCTGAGCTAACATTTGCTGCCAATCTTCCTCTTTTTGCTGAGGAAGACTGGCCCTGAGCTAACATCCGTGCCATCTTCCTCCACTTTATATGTGGGACGCCTATCACAGCATGGCTTGCCAAGCGGTACCATGCCCACACCTGGGATCCAAACTGGTGAACCCCGAGCCACCAAAGCAGAACATGTGAACTTAACTGCTGCATCACTGGGCCAGCCCCTCTCCTTTTTTTGGCCCTGAGCTAACACCTGTTGCTAATCTTTCTCTTTTTGCTTGGGGAACAGTGCCCCTGAGCTAACATCTGTGCCCATCTTCCTCTATTTTGTATGTGGGATGCTGCCACAGCATGGCTGATGAGCGAACCCTAAAATCCAGGCCACCAAAGCAGAGCACCCTGAACTTGACAACTACACCACCAGGCCAGCCCTAATTTCTTGTCTTTTATGTTCAAAGATTTAATTATTTCTATAATATGATGAAAGATATTTGTATGGAAAAGAAGACATTTTTCTGAACCATTTTCTCTCCTTTATACTTCCAAAACTTGGTGTTCACATTTCAGAAAATAAGAAAAGGAATACAGAGATAATTAAAATAAATAGTAAGGAGAGGGTGAAAGAATAAGCTATTTATAACATAATTCATTCCAAGTGCTCAGAGAATCTAACTATCGAAGGGATTATTCTCATCGTCCCTTTTTCTTCCTTAGGATTCCATCCCCAAAGTGGTGACAGTGTTGAAGAAGATGGTATTCTCAGATAAAGAAGGACCACGCTTGTATCAAAGGCATATATGCAGGTTATTTTTTTTTTTAAGACTTTGCTTTTTAGGGCAGTTTAAAGTTCACAAGAAAATTGAATGGAAGGTACAGAGATTTCCCATTACCCCCAGCCCCCACACGTGCATAGTCTCCCCCACTATCAGCATCGATCACCAGAAAGGTGCATTGTTACCAAATATGCACCTATATTGGCACACCATAATCACCCAAGGCCTGTAGTTTACATTGCTGTTCACTCTTAGTGTTACACATTCTATGGGTTTGGACAAATGTATAATGATATATATCCATTATTTTAATATTATACGAAGTATTTTAGTTGCCCTAAAAATTCTCTGGGCTCTGCTTATTCATCTCTATCCCACACCTTCACCTCTGGCAACCACAGATGATTTCAATGTCTCCATAGTTTTGCCTTTTCCAGAATGTCATATAGTTGGAATCACACATTATGTAGCCTTTTCAGTTTGTCTTCATTCACTTAGTAATATGAGTTTAAGATTCCTTCATATCTTTTCACAGCTTGATAGCTCATTTCTTTTTTTTTTTTAGTTAAAGTATAATTGACATACAATATTATGTCAGTTTCAGGTGTACAACATAGTGATTCAATATTTTTATACGGTATGAAATGATCACCACAATATGTCTAGATACCATCTATCACCATACAAAGTTATTACAATATTATTAACTATATTCCCTATGCTGTACATTACATCCTCATGACTTATTTATTTTATGACTGGAACTTTGTACCTCTTATTGATAGCTCATTTCTTTTTAGTACTGAATAATAGTCCATTGTCTGGATGTAACACAGTTTATTTATCCATTCATCTACTGAAGTACTATTGGTTGATTCCAAGTTTTGGAAATTATGAATATGGCTGCTATAAACGTCCATGTGTAAGTGTTTGTGTGGACATAAGTTTTCACCTCCTTTGGGTAAATACCAAGGAGTACAATCGTTGGATCATATGGTAAGAGAATGCTTAGTTTTGTGAGAAACCGCCAAACCATCTTCCAAGTGGCTGTACCATTTTGCATCCCACAAGCAATGTATAAGAGTTCCTGTTCCTCCACTTCCTTGTCAGTATTTGGTGTTGTCAGTATTCCAGATTTTTGCCATTCCAAATAGGCCTATTTTTTAAGGAATCCTTCTTCTTACTAGGCCCCAAATTAACTAATGTCTTTTTTCTGAGGCAATGAAGGTGAAATCTGCAGACCTCTAAGAGTAAGCAGTGAGGTAAAAACGTCTTTCAGTAAAATTCCTTTCTTTCTGCTCAGTAGAAATTACCCTTCCATCTTTCTCAGTCCTCTGTCCAGGAGCTCTTTCTCTTCCCTAATTTCTTTCACTCTCTTTTTTTTTTTGCTCTTTCAATCATACAACCAAACCTGAAATACTTCTTGTTTTCAGGGTCACAAATAGAAGAGAGTCTACAATTAAGGTCTATGAGCGGAGCTGGTCACAGCCATTTTTCTTTGAGCTCTGTCTTCGTTTTTAATATACAAGACAACTGACAATGATAACATAGACTTATACCTTTTCTCTTCTCATGTGGGCTAGTAACAGATACCTAACAGATATTGTAGTGAAGAGATACAATCTCAAGATTGCCATGTACTTATTGTACTGCCTCATCATAAATCACGTAACTTTTCCTGTGGAATTGGAATGCCCTATAGCTTGTACCACACTCTTTTAGTGACAGTTTTATCAAGTCTATATTCTCAGATGAATGAGGCATTACCTCGTGACAGATTGTCTGGATTGTCTGGTATGCTCCAGAGCCGCTGCTGTGGATTGTCTGAGCATCTCCTAACCTTGGGGGTGCCCTGGCTGGAACTCCAGTCAAGTTCTAATGGCAGTGGGAAGAGAACAAAAGAATGGAGATGAGCACCCTTCTGGGGCAATTCAAGGGGATAAAAGAGTAAGCAGACGCTTGTACCAGATGTCTTAAGGAGTATAATTTTACTTTAACAGGAACACAGAATAAATGGGATCTGTAGACTCAACCTGAACAATTAGGACATTTAAATATTACTTTTGTATATTTAAAGAAAAAGATATTTTAAATAATCAATGGTATTCACAAAGTGTTTAAAATTCCTCCCAGGATAATTCTAATTAACCAAAAACAATAAAACTAAATCAAGTTTCTTTTTTTCATCTGCACATATTTGAGAAAGTTCCATTTGTTAATAACAAATTTTCATTTGAAAAGTAATTCAAGTGAAAGAGTTTGAGAATGTTTGAGGCACAGATTTTCTTCCTCCTCCTCCTTTCCCATCTCTTTTTGTTTACTTGTCTACCACTCTTATGCATACTCTCCCAACACTTCCAAACTTCTTGAAGAGAATTTAATAGGCACACAAAAAGGAATGCCAACTGTAGTCATATCTACTCAGAGAAGGTCTACACAGATTGGAAAAGCTCACATCTCTGACCAAGAAAACTCCAATGTTAAGGAATCATTCTCAATGATCTCTTCCAGATACAACTAATGTTTACAGATAAAACCGTATTTTTATAAAAATGGAAAATATATTTTATCAGACTGTTGGAAATTGTTCTTTTTATTATTTTCAGAAAGTATTAATTTGCCCTTACCTGGTAAATCTGCCTACATTTCCATGTGCAAAATCAAGTTTGAGTGAGCTCCACGTGCATTTCTAAAACTTTCATTTTCCCAAGCTGCGGCTTCCTAATGCTTTCAGTGAGTAGAAGTATAAATAGCCAACAGATAAAATGTGGCCGATAAGAAGACAGTTCATGGAAAGTTTCCTCTATAATACTTTTACTTATCCTTTAAAAGGCTTACTATCTGGGCTTAGACTAGGGAAATGAGCCAAAGTATAAGGGTGATCACTTACTTTGCCCTTATCAGTTCTCTTGATGTTATCTCTTATTCTTTAACTCCAAAAAGCTTGCAGCTCAAAGTCCGCACATATTTATCACTATAGCAGCAGCATCAAAAAATAAAATAAAACAAGAAAAGCAACAAACAGTAACCAGATAGATAATAAATAGATAGATGTGAAGACAGAGAGAGAGAGACAGAGAGAGGCAGCTTCATATTCTAGGAAAAATTCTCTTCTAAGGGCCCCTCAATCAGATGTATTCTTATAGAGAACCCATATAAATATAACGTTAATAGTAATGGGTAAAAGGATTGCGAATTCGAAACATGTGAACTTCGTCCAAGTCCATGCCTACTACTTTTTGGCTCTTTGTCTCTTCCTCACCTGGGAACTATGGTAGGGATCTGGGAAATTGCTCAGAGATCTTCTTTCTGATTTTCCTTAAAATCTCTCTTTACCAACTTCAACTCTCATATTCTTTATTTAGGGAACATGTCCTTTGTCTCATTTCTACCTCAACGTAAACTATCTGCTTTCCCTGGGTCCCACCTCAGAGGGAGAGAACACTCTTCATCTTCTGTCATCAGTATAGAATTCTTTTTTTTTCTATTGAGATATAATTGACATATAACCTTACATTAATTTCAGGTGTACAACATGATGATTTGATATACGTATATATTGCAAGATGATCACCACAGTAAGCCTAGTTAAATGCATTACCATACACAGTTACAAAATTTTGTTTCTTGTGATGAGAACTTTTAAGATGTACTCACTTAGCAACTTTCAAATACGCAATATAGTATTATTAACTATAGTCACTATGCTGTGCATTACATCCCCAGGAATTACTTATTTTATAACTGGAAGTTTATACCTTTTGACCTTCTTCACCCATTCTAGAATTCTTAATCGTGATAGAAAAGAAGGGATGGATTTAAGGGAGGCGTCTGATGTAAAAATCAATGAACTTGATCCTACAGCTGTGGGAGGTAAGAGAGAAGAAGGAAATCAACAGTGAATCAAATATTTTGACTCAATATCTAAGTGGTTGTTGTGTAAGTTTATAATATACACACTCTGCTTTTAAAAAATGACTTCAGTCACTATTGGTCCAAGGCAAAATTGTTGAAATGGTAAAAATAGTATTTGATGTAGTCTAAAGGAGTCATCATTAGTTAGTATCAGGATGTGTAAAATTAAAGAAAGATTGAGTAGTGATTCAGTTACCCGATAGGTTTTCTGCCACCTCCCTTCTATTTCAGCCTTTATGTACTCAGATATGGGTAAAGAACTTTACCATAGAATACTCTGACAGAATTAATTGGCTAGATGAAACTGCAATTGCTCTTGCCTTCTTGGACGTTAGTTTTTTCTAATTGAGATAAATTAAAATCATAATAATTAACATATGTAATCATCACAATCTCATCATGTCCCCGTATCCTCAATTTACAGACTACAAAGAGTTTGAGTGTACCTAAGCTCATTTAAACAGCAAAATAACACCTTGACTTAGGTGTTTGCTGAGGTGAAGAAGCTGTATATTCTGGACTCAATGCCTTGAGTTTTCTCATTTCACACAATGTCACTCATTATGGTTATGACCAAAATCCTTTCAGTAGCTAGGGACTGAGTTCAACAAGGACCTGGGGTGCAGGTATTTCTATTCAATACTCTTTCTACCTACATTGTTATACTTCTTAGAGGCATTATATGCATAATGAAACTGAATTCTCGCTCTGAAAATGGATTCCACTATGTGACCCAGGTCTAATTAGTTTCCCTTAATTTCTTCATTCACAGAATGGGCATAATATCATCTTCCTAATAGAGTTCTTGGAGGAATTATGTAAGATGGTTTAACTCACTGACTGGCACATCATAAGCGTTTTAATAAAAATTATCACCATACTCATTACCATTATTCTCTTGATTGATGATCACCAAGATATTTCTTAGTTTTCTGATTGGACTATTCTCTTATGATCGAATTCCTGAAAGGGCAAGTCTAAAGATAGAATAATTCGTATTGCCCTGGCTCCACTGTCATTTGATATATTACCTATTCTTTACTTGTGTAGGCAAGCTTAAATCTATAAAACTATCTCCCAATTTTATCTAATGCTCATGCTTTGAAAATGTAATCAGGTATACATACCAGAATAGTGATTGCAAGATTGTTTATAGTACAGAAAAAGCCACAATTTACAAGTGATCTAAATGATCATCAATAGAAAATTAAAGAAGCTAGTTATGGTTCATTTTCACAATAGAACACAATATAATTTTTAAGAAGGGTGAAGATGCTCTATTTACTTTGACATGGAAAAGAAAACCATAAAATATTTAATAAAAAATGTTTTCGAGAAAAGTATGCATGCTGTAATAACATGGATGCCTTACATTATAGTGAGATGCATCATATATGCATGTGCATATCTACAGACTTTATAATATAGATTACCATATCATGTAAAGATTACCTCTGAAGGGTGAGACTATAGGGTCCTTTCTTTGATATTTCATACACTATTGTATTATTTGTATTGGATAGTGCTTTAAAGTTGTAGTACTTAAGAATCATTATTCTCACCTCCGTATATGGTAGGAAAAATAATTTTTGTAAATGTAAACCACCCCCTTTTGGATCTCAAGATGCCCCTATTTAATATTTCGTGTCTTTCTCTAAGAGGCTGACTAATCAAATCCTCAAGAGAAAAATGAATTTAACAGAAAAGATAGGATATACAAAACAAAAGAAAAAACATATGTAAAGGCTATAAACAAGATTTTACAAAGGCAAATAAAGACTAGTAATTATGACTAGCAAGATTGCTGAGGCGGTTTTTAAAAAATCCGCATGGAAGAATGAAGTTAGCCAATCCACACCACCCCCTTCATGCCCCGATCAGCAACAGCTATTAAACAAGCACCAAACGAACTTAGACTATCCACTGCCTCCTTTTTTTAATTTTCAGCCCTCTGCATCTCCCTCCACCTCCAAATTTTAAGTTAAACTCAACTCTGCTGAGAGGCTTCATGGATTAACTCAATCCAAGAAATCACATTTATAGTCATTTTGAAATCTGTGTATTTACCACTATTTGTATATTAATTTTTAAATAAAGTTTGTTTTCATTATGAATGCTATTACATCAGAGTTTAAAACAGCCATTTAATTGCAATTAAAAAAGAAAATATTCCAGGAAAATATTATATTTATTCACTCAGTCTAAGACAGCCGCTATAAATATTTTGCCTTATTTCCTTCTATGTATTTCTCTATTTCATAGATTTGGATTTTCTTTGTTTTATATTATTGTCTTCCTAGTGAGTGTACAATTTCCTCTTATTACTATGGCTAATGTATCCTGCATATTAAAATGGACTTTTTAACATAATTTAATAACTCTATTATGTTTATATCAAGGTTTATTTTACCATTATCATAGTTAAACAGTTGTTTTACATTTTTTACTATTAAAAATAACATTATTATAAAAATATTTGTGCATAAAGTTTTTCAAAAAAATTAAGTGTTTTATTTAGAATAATGTCCCAGAAATGACCAAAGTATGTACATATTTTAAAGATCTTAATATATGTCTCTAAATTGCTTTCCAAAATTATTTTCCCTATTTAGTCTACATGGATGAGCTTGCCCCTTCCTGTAAATTGACTTTTGGGGCCTTAGGAAGTTTTTAAATCTCTCTCAAAACTAAAAATATTCTCACTTTTTGCTTTGCTGAATACCTTGTGTATCTTGCTTTACACACAATGGTATTTTGTCAATATCATACACTGATGGACTGTCCCGAAAACACATTCAGCTGTCTAAGAGGATAGTCCAGAAAACTGAGAAAAAAGCAAAAGTGAACCCTTTCTTCATATGCCTCTGTCTACCACTGCCATTTCCCCATTTTAAAAAAAGAATTAATAAGTGAGAGCAGAGACATAGGCAGAGAATAAGGAAAAACGTCAGAAATTTGAGAGAAATAGCTACACTGATAAATGGCTGCAATTAAAATTTTAAATGTATGAATATGATTAGATCTAAATTGTATAGTGCAAGGAAAGATTTTAGTGTATTGAATAAAGGCCCCATATAAGCATGTTTTGTAGCTTAGGATAGTATATAAAAGAAATGAAAACCCTGGAAATGTAATAATTGTGGCATAAATAAGAAACAGATTTTTTTTTTAATGTTAAAATATTGGTTCTTCACAGGAAGCCTAACAACAAGATAAAGCAGGTGGGAGTTGCAGTTTCCATCAGAGCACACTGCAGACTTCCGCGCGGCGCCCAAACCGTCACGACGATGAAGGATCTTTGTATCATTAACAGAAATACATAGCCACTTTAAAAAATAATGCGGTAAGGATCCTGGGCGTGATCTCTGAAAAATACAAAGTAAATGAGATGGGGTTAGAGACACCACAGTAACCTAGGCCTCAGAGAGCAGTATTGGGATGTTAATGAGTGAAAACAGGCTTTGAGGTGGTCCAATAATAAACTCTCGTCTCTACAAAAGTACTGAACCAATTGAGAAAAAAGAAGCAGCCAATGGTGATGAAAATGTGAAGAATGTCTTATATCTTTAAGGAATGGGCTCCAAATACTGATTCTCAGAATTAGATGACCATGACCATCACTGAATCAGTACAGGGCAATACACAAGGCAGAAATTGTCTCTAAAATACCCACAGCATGAAGGAGCAGGGCAGAATGCATATTATATGGACAAGGCTGCTCCCAGGGAACAAATAAATATACATGCTAGTTCCCTAGTTCAAAATTCACCATTCAGTGAATTGCTCCATCTCTCAGATGGTTAAATGTGGGAGTGGAGGGAGCCCAGGAGGAACTCCCCAGGAGTTTCATCCTAGGGGAACTTCCTCCACCTGGAAGGAAACATCAGGTGTGGGGAAGAAGTATGCCTCCCACTGACCATTCCCAATCTCTTTGTTCCATTTATCCTCTAGATTTAACCATTAAGAAAATGGCCAACTAGCACTATAGCTATTCCACTTGTGGGAGGAATTCCAAATTTCTCAGGGCAGTCTAACACTATGTATTCATCATATCTGCATCCCCACAGGCATCCATTTCCTATCTCTGGAAATAGTATTCGAGACATTGCTATCTTCGTAAATTATCCAGAAATTTGCTCCCTCAGAGCTACTCTTGTCTCTAATGAGTAGGTTTGTCATTCCTGTTTCACAGTAATGACATCTACTATGGAATTACTTCAGCCCGTGAAACCTGCCCCCAAGGAAGGCTTGTCTCTTGTCTTTATATATTTTTGTTCAACTAGAAAACTCACTCTCATCAGATTGCTTTATAGGAGCTGCTTGGGATGCTGCTTAAACTTGTACCCTAGCTAGATCCCATTTTCTCTACCATGTGCTCTTCAAGAAGCCTCTGCATTTGCAAAGAAATGAATAGCATTCTGTCTTATTTTTCATTCTTTCTGCAGTAATAGGAGGTGCCCCTAGGGGATTGCTTGCCTCATCTGTTACTCTATTCCTCTCAAGAAGCTGAGTTTGTACTTTAATTTTCTCCTTAGGTTAGTGCTTTTTCTTCTGTAATACATGCAAGGCAATGATGGATTGTTATTTAAGAGTCTTGTAGAATAGAAGGGAATTTCCTCAATACATCTAAAAACAAATCCCCAGCTAACATCATACCTGTTGGTGAAAGACTGAAAGTTTTCTCCTAGGAAGATCAAGAATAAGGTAAGGATGTTCACTTTTACCACGTCTACTTACCAGTGTACTGAAGGTGCTGGCAATAGCAATTAGGCAAAGTAAATAAATAAAAGAAACTTATATTGGAAAGGAAGAAACAAAACTCTCTCTAAGTAGATGACATGATCATGTATGTAGAAAATCCTAAGAAATCCACAAAAGAACTGTTAGAACTGATAAAGATTTCAGCATAGTTACAATATACAAGCTCAATATACAAAAATCAAGTGCATTTCTATACACTAGCAATGAACATTCTGAAAAGGAAATTAAGAAAATAACTAATTCTATTTTATTTACAATAGTATAAAAAATAATAAAATACCTAGAAGTTGTTTTAACAACAGGAGTGCAAGACTTGTACACTGAAAACTATAAAACATTGTTGAAAGAAACTAACACCACCAAAATAAATGGAAAGAGATCCCGTGTTGATGCATTAGAACACTTAATATTGTTAAGATGGCAACACTCCTCAAATTGATCTACAGTTCTCTGCAATCCATATAAAAATCCCAGCTGGATTTTTACATAAAATGACAAACTGACCCTAAAATTTATATGGAAACTAAAGAGAACCACAGTAGTCAAAAAATCTTGAAAAAGAACAAAGTTGGAGAACCCACACTTCTTGATTTCAAAACTTACTACAATACTACAGTAATCAAGACCCTGTGGTACTGACATAAGGCTATACATATAGAACAATGGAATAGAGTTGAGAATTCAGAAATAAAACTATACATCTGTGATCACATCCAAGATCACTTACTGTGGAGGGAATAGTTTTTTCAACAGTAGTGCTGAAAGAAATGGATATAGAGACGCAAAAGAAAGAAGTTCACATGATATACAAAAATTAGCTTAAAATGGACCAAAGACCTAAATATAAAAGCCAAAACTCAAAAGAAAACAGGTATAAATATTTGTGACCTTGAATTAGGTAATGCTTTCTTAAATACTACCCCCAAATCACAAGCAACAAAATAAAAATAGATAAATTGGACTTCTCCAAAATTAAAAATTGTTGTGCTTCAAAGGATACTATCAATAAAGTGAAAGGACAGCATACAGAATGGGAGAAAAGATACACAAGTAATATATCTAGTATTAAGAATATATTTTTAAAAACACAACTCAACAGTAAAAAAGACAAAATAATCTAAAAGTAGACAAGAGATATGAATAGACGTTTCTCCAAAGAGTATATAAAGATTGTCAAAAAGCATGTGAAAAGATGCTGAACATTATTAGTCATTAGAAAATGCAAGTTAAAACCGTGAGACATCACTTCACACTTACTAGCATGTCTACAATGAAAAAGACAGACGCTAACAAGCAATGATGAGGATGTGAAGAAATTAGAAACCTTATTCACTACTGATGGGAATATAAAATGGTGTAGTCACTTTGGAAAACTGTTTGGAAGTTCTACAAAAAGTTAAACATGGAGTTACCCTATGATAGAGCAATTCCACTTGTAGGTATATAGATGTAAGAAATATTGAGAACATATGTACGCACAAAAACTTGTAAACAAAAGCTTGTAGTAGCGTTATTCAAAATAGCCAAAAGAGTGGAAACAACCCAAATGCACACCAACTAATAAAAGAATAAACAAATAGTGGTATATCCATACAATGGAATGTTAGCCACAAAATGAAATGCAGTACTAATTCACGCAGCAACATGGATTAACCTTGAAAATATTATACTAAGGGAAAGAAGCCAGATACAAAAGAGCACATATTATATGGCACCGTTTATATGCGGTGTCAAATAGGCAAATACACAGAAACAGAAAGTAGATTAATGTTTCCAGGGGCCAGGAGACGGATAATGACAGCTAATGAGTATGGAATTTTTTTTGAAGGAGGTTGATGAAAATGTTCTTGGATTAGATAGTGATGACGATTACACAATTTAGTGAATATACTAAAAACCACTGAAGTGTACACTTTAAAAGGGTGACTGTTATGGTATATATATATATATATATACACATACTCACAAATAACTTACTTTTATTAATTTCTAACTGTTAATAAAAATAACCCTCAACAACCTTGAAACAACTTTCTCTGTATTGTAGCTTTGAACAAATAAATATATGTACATATATTAATGATAACGCAAGCCAATTTTCTCACTATTGGAGAAGGGAGTTACAAATATGGAAAGGGAAAAAACTAGAACGTTCCCTGCGATGTTGCATTAGAATTAGTATGAACTCATTTATTGGTAGATAAATAGAGGAATAGCAAGGATGTCTGTATATGTATAAGTGTGTGTGTGTGTGTGTGTACTTGTGCATATATTTTCCAGCTCAGTCTGCTGCATAGGCCTAGAGTAAATGACACACCAGCAAAAGTGAATAGACTTGGCACCCAGACCTCAGTTTATAAATGCCATTCTCTAATAATAGGAACCAGGACTCAGGGAAGTAAATACTAATACCAAGTCTGGGGCAGAGAAAGTTCAACATGGGTCTGGAACATTTTCACTATAAATTAAAGAAATGCTCAATAAATCATGGAAATGAATCAAAAAGATTGTAAAGATTCCCCACTGGCAAAATCTGGGACAACCTGAGCAAAAAAAGAATAATAAAAATAATACAATAATAATGAATTCGAACTTTAAATAAAATAGGAATCCATGAATCTGTGTGAATATATATAAATGAATGAATCAATAATAAACAGGGGAGATTAGAAATCTCTATCAACAGAATACCAACTAATAAATATAGACGAAAGAATAGGGTTCGAAATTTTCACTCTTTGCTGAAATTAATGGGTGAAAGTCTGATGAGGAATAGCATATTTACATAGTCTGAAAGTGCCTACCCACAAACCACAGATTTATTATAAATGGAAAAATACTTTAGTGGAAAATCCTTGCACATACTACCTAACCACGTGACCAAAGTTCATGTTATCAATGTTGGAACAAACTGACATGTGCCTCCTAGTATGAGAAGTGAGAAGGTCACAGGATAATTTGTGGGGTATTCTTGCAAAAAAAATGCATAACCCAAATTAAACCATGTGGAAACACCAGGAACACGGAAATGTCAGGACAGTCTAGAAAATTGTTATTGTTATTATCATTATTATTATTATTATTATTATTATTACGTGTTCTCTTAAAAAAGGTCAAGAAAGACAGGAAGACTGAGTATCCTTTTCAGATTAACGGAGACTAGACATTATCAGTAAGTGCAACATGTGATCTAGATACGACGCTGTACTGGAGGAAAAAAACTATAAAATACACTACTGGGACAACTGGCAAAATTTAAATATGTACTGTGGACTAGATAATGTAGTGTAACAATTCTCAAGTTGTTGATTTTTATAGGTATCTAAGGGTAAAGATATCATGCCTCTAATTGACTCTCAGATGATTCAGAAAAAAAATGTGTACATATGTATGTGGTTACAAATATTTGTGCATAAATAGGTAGTGTGTGGGTATGCATGCAAGCCTGCATGTGCATCCATGGGTGCGAAGAGGGAGAAGCTGATATAGCAAATGAGGCAAAATTTAACAGTTGCTAAATCTGGGTTAAAAGTATCAGGGAATTTATCGTACTCTTCTTGCAAATATTCTGTAAATTTGAAATCATATCAAAATAAAAATTTACAAACTAAATATAATGATTTGCAGAGAAATAGACAAAGTAAATATGCCAAAATATGAATGGTAGTTTGTGCTGGTACTGAAGGTGTAGCAGTTTTTACTTGTTTCTTTTTCTCTTATTTTACCCATATCCCTTATTAAATCTAGGTTGTACACAACCAACTGAAAAAGTAGTGAGCACTGGAGCACATACCTCCCTTCTAAGCTCTGTATCAACATACCTTTGGCTTGACTCCTGCAGCAAAATGTGGCATTGCCAAATATATTTAAAGTTTTATTTTATTATTTATTTATCACTGTTATTTATTTTTATTTTTTCCCCTTTATTGATTTAGATCTCTTTACTTCAATATTTCAGTAACTCAGCATTTGGTGAAAATCTTTTCCTAACTTACATGAATCATGAATTATAACTTTCATTCCTTAAGGGAGCAAACCTTCAATTTAGTGTAGAGCTTGACAACAAAGGGCAGAAGAGGTCAACAGCAACAACAATTTCAAAGGCAAACACTACTTGAACTGACACTGTGTATTCCACCATATCAATTCCCTCCTGGCTCCATACTTTTTTCCCACTACATGAAACAGTCTATATCTTGCACTGTCGAGTGTGAAAAGTAGACAGCCAGCTCTCCTCCTTAGCCCCATGTCGCAAGGTCAGAGTCTTTGTGCCCAACTCCTACTAGAGTCTTAAACACATGCTTCTACATTGTGCTTATCTGTGTTGATCTTCTCAGGAAAAGGTGTGCTATAAATGTGCCATATCATCATTTAATACCAACTTTCCCTTCCTGGGTTTTGATCACTGGCATTTAAATGGTCCATAATTAGGATTGTCTTAAAATACCACTGGCTGAATTTCTACCAGAATATATTTTGAAACTGGCAAATATTGACAAAGCTTTTAAGACATTGAGGAGAAGTTCACAAACAGGGAAAGCAATATTTCTTTGGTAGCCATTTTGACTATGCAATTATTTTACTGAAAATTTAGTGACATTAAAGTCTTAGCTTATCTAGGGCAAGAATTGTTAAAATAAAAATCAAGAATTATTTTTAGTTCAAAAAGTCTGTAATTGCTTTCTTTGATCAAAGAAACAAGAAGTGATATAAAATGGCCAGTCCTAATTTCAGAATTAATTCCCTTAGGCAAAAAGTGACTGTGGTTACAGGAGAGAAAAGATAATCCTAAGGTAGACATTGACATTTCCAGTGTTATTAATAAAGTGATTTGCTTTGGCTCTCGTCTCCACCAATCAGACAGCCTTTCATTTTTCTGTTGAGTGTTGGACTTTATTAACAGAGGGCTACTTACTGTGGTGGTGGTAGTGGTTGCTGTTTTTAAGATAATTAACATTTATGACATTAATGCTACCCAATCTTCTTTCAATCCCAAGAGTCGTCAAGGAGTGAAATTCTTGCCATTGTACCAGGTATTTGGAAGAAAGTATTGATGTGTGTGTGTGTGTGTGTGTGTGTGTGTGTGTGTGCGCGCGCATGCGTGTGTGTGTGTGTCCGTGTAGCAGAGATGCAAGAGAGAAATTAGAAATTGGAAATGACTTCATACTTCATAAGTGGGAATTTAGCAAGTATGTGGGTAATGTCTTTGCTCCCTAAACACTATTGTGACCACTATTCCCATTTCAAAGGAAAGCTATGGGTACACATCAAGCATTAGAGACCCAGAAGTTATCGATATTAATGTGAATAAATGAAGGAAAAATGCTATTCATCACAAAGCACAGAGCCAACAGTCCACGTATTAGAATAGTGGCAATATTCTCTTCCTCTATCAACGTATCTTTGGTGTCTCTTTGGTTTTAGGTAAAAGACTGTGATGATCAGATCGCAAAAACAAAATCTGCACAAATGGCACTGAGATGTCTTGGCTACCAGACCACAGGAAAGACGAGAGGATTGTGACTGGTGGTGAATATACTTTAACTGCTTAATGCAAAGATGCGCATCTTGCAAGTAGAACGTTACATGTCTGTACTAATATGTACTAACAGAGATTATTCTGGATGAATAATAGTGTTTGTATTTTCGGTCTTTATGTATAGCTGTCCAGTTTTGGTCATCCATCTCCTGGCACAGCTGAAGTGTAGTCCATTGCCATTTTATCATGTAATGCCTAAACAATAAAAGGGAAAATTAATATTTATCCAGCATTACTTGTGTACCAGATCTGTACTTGTCATAAGACGTAAATTATCTCGTGATCGGCAAAATAATGATCCCTCAAAGACATCTACCTCTTAACCCCTAGAACCTGTGAATCTCTTACCTTACATGGAAAGGGATTTTGCAGGGATGCTTAAATTAAAGACCTTGAGGTGGGGAGATTATCCTGGACTATCTGGATGGGTCCATTCTAATCCTGCATCTTTACATGTGGAGAATCTTTTCTGGCCAGTCAGAGAGGCAGAGAGACGAAAGCATGAGAAGGACTCTACCTGCCTTTGGCTTTGAAGGTGGAGGGAGGAGGCCATGAATCAAGAAATGCGGGCAGCCTTTAAAAACTTGAAAAAGCAAGGAAGTAGACCTACAGAAAGGAGTGGAGCTCTGCCAGCACTTTGATTTTAGCTCAGTGAGACTCATGACAGAATATTCACCTTTAGAACTATAAGATAATAAATTTGTATTGTTTAACCACCAAATTTGTGTTAATTTGTTGCTGCATCATTAGCAAACCAATATATTTATGAGACTTCCACAATTTCGTTTCAAGTGTATGGTAGTTTCTCCACTTCACAGATATCAAAAATTAAAAAAAGAATTTATTTAACTTGCCAAAGATCACACAGACAGCCAATTGCAAACCCAGAATTAATACCTAGGCTTTGGAATTCTACAGTCCTTTAAGAATGATGGCTTTTCCATGTGTGATATGCAATTAGGTATCATTTCATCTTTTAATGAATGTAGTAGCTAGCTAAATTAATGAATGTAATAATCCAAATATAAATATAGCACGATACTATTTCCATTGCTCAAAATGATGAAAACAATAGTTGAGATAAAAACTTTAATCACTAAAAGTTATCTAGGATAGTTAACCTCATTATGGAAAAGGATATTCTAATGGATTAAATGGATTTTTTATTTAAAAATGAACAATAGGATTGATATAATCAAAAAAGACAGACAGTAACTAGTGTTGACAAGGGTGGGAGAAGTTGGAACCCTCATACCTTGCTGGTGGGAATGGAAAAGGATGCAGGGCTATGGGAAATTCTTTGAGAATCCCACAAAAGTCATAGAATTACCACGTGACCCAGTAATTCCACTCCTAGATCTATATCCAAGAGAATTGAAAGCATGTGTCCACATAAAAACGTGTACACAAATGTTCATTGTAGCGTTATTCATAATAGCCAGAAAGTACAAACAACCCAAATGTCCATCAACTGATGAATGGACAAACAAAATGTGATATATCCATACAGTGGAATATTATCCAACCATAAAAAGAAATAAAGTCGTGATTCATGCTACAACATGGATGACCTTAGATGCATTATGCTAAGTTGAAAAAGCCAAACACAAAAGGCCAAACACATATTATATGATTCCATTTATAGAAAATGTCCAGAATTGGCAAATTCATAGAGACAGCATATTCATTAGTGGTTGTCAGGGTTTGGCGGGAAGGGTAATGGGGAGTGACTGCTAATGGGTATGGGCTTTCTTTTAGGGATGATGAAAATGTTCTGCAATTAAATAGTGGGAATGGTGGCACAACATAAAAAGACATAAATGTTATGGTATGTGAATTATATCTCAAGGAGAAAAGAATTGAAAGAATGCCTTTGGAAAACCAAACATGAAAGGGTGTATCCAGGGAGCTCAAAACCTTACAAGCAGTTTTCATCCCTGATACTTAGCCTGTAGTTTGAATAAGTTGTGGTCATCATGTTTGTATTGGTATTATCTCACTAAGAGTATAATAAAGGCTACTCTAAATTAAATTTGGATCATTAAAATGTCAATAAAAGGGTTTTAAAAATATGTTTATGATTTATAAATACCAGGATATAATTACAAGGAGATTAGACACAAATTGACTTAAATTAAATTTATAAATGCAAATGCATTCACATTTAAGGGTAATACTTTGTCCTTCTCTGAAACTCTCTTGCTTGTCTTGAATACTCTATTGATTTTCTGTCTCAGGGTTTACTAGCATACTATATGAAGACTTTAGTTTCTAAAACATTGCTGTTTATCCTAGAAAATCTGCATGCACTATATCACATGAAAGTTTAATTGGTACGTATGCTGTATAATAAACCATGTAGCCTGGCATTGTTCTATTTGCTTACACAACAATATTTCAATTGACTATGCTCATTCAACATTAATTAGCTTCTTACCAAAGGGTATTGGCAGAGTTTCCATAGTATTCTTAGGAAATAAAGTAATGGAATATAAAAAATCTTAAGAGACTCTGAAGTGTCTACCTTATTCCCAGAACTGTTACTTCAGTATTTGCGTATAAAGACAGTCTATTTTTAGATGTGGGGTCCTCCTCTTAAAATCAAGGGGAAACCTGCCAACATTCTAAGCACAAATGCATCATCAGCAGGAGGGAAACCTACAAGAATAACAACACAGTCCAGGCCAGGAGCTAAACGTAAACACCCAAGCTTTCTAGAGAACTTATTTGAGAAAAACTCTCTTTTTTCCTTCCATAGAATATTTTTTAAATGTATCACAGATGCATGAGGACTTTAAATGTGATCCTTAGCAATCTTCCTGTTGTCTTTAAGAATTGCAAAATTACCTGCAAATTTAGAGTTTGACAACATGGAAAAGTTGGTTATTTTGATTTTAATTTTCAGGTGCCTGATAACATTCCACAAGTTTCTCCTGTTCCATCATCCTCAAGACACGAATTCCAGGTTTTTCACTTGCCAACTACATGTCTTTCCAGTGCTGTAATGGATTCATTTATCCCCGGTATAAAGAAATAGGGAAAATACACCAAAGCCTGGAACTGTAATTCTTATTGGAGTCCTAGACCTGATATTAACAATTTAAGAGACTGGTTGAGTTCAGCTGAAAGACAGTCAGTCAGATGTAGGTGTGGATTTGTGAAGAGCATTCCCAGAAGAGAAAAAAGCTAGAAGGTAGGGTTGGTTAAGACCATTGGGGTATATGGTGCTGTGGGTGGTTCTTCTTCTTGTACTGCTCCACATCTATTTACCTCCTTTCCCTACCCTGCTCTGTGCCCCAGAACTACCTTTGGGCTACCTTACAGATTGCCTCAACCAGTCTCCTTGCCCTCTAGTTTCCAGCTGGATCTGCCAATGGGAGGCACGGCTTTGAAAGAATAGAGGGCAGTAAGGTCACGCATTCTCCATCCCCCAGCTCCCACCCTGCTGAAAGACAGATTGGCTCTGGCTACGAACCTCTACCAAAAAGCCCCAGTTGGGCTGACCTCCTCTACATCTTCCGCTCCAGCTAAAGTTCTCTCTTGACAGACTGTAGAGACTAAAGAGAGAGAGGATGAAAGGACCACATGACAAAGAGACACAAATGCTATGTTAAGGAATTTAAATTTCCAAACATATGGGGACCACTGAAGGATTTTGAATAAAAAAGTGATAAATAAGATTTATGTTTCAAAAAGACAACACTCATGGCAACGAGAAGAACAAATTTGAAGGAAAAGAGCCTGTAAAAAGAAAGGACATCTAGGAGTCCCTTCAAATCAACTTGGCAAGCAATGAGGGTCTGGACTAAGCAACAGTAGCTGAAAAGGAAAGGACAAATGAAGAGGTATTACAGGAATGTGCCTGTGTCCAACTGCACTGACAGACTTACCGCTGGAGTCGCTGTTTGAGCGTAAGTTGTTTTCATTGAAAAAACGGAGTTTTAATATCAATTGTTCAGTAGAAGTAAAGTAACCCAAGAGAATTTATAAAACCAATTATCTTTATAACAAGTTGTGAATAAGTTTATGGTTCCTACAATATCAATTATTGTTTCCAAAAGAGAATTCTTTTATAATGGTGCCAACAGTTTTCATTTTTGCCATGACTTTTCCAGAATAAGTACTCATTCTATTTGTTTTAAATTACATTAGTATTCATTGTAATAAAGCTGAGAAACATAAAACAAAAAAGTGAAAAGATTCCTTTTATACTATTCCTTTCTCTAGGGTAAACACTGCTAAAAGTTTGGCATTTATCTTTCTGTCCCTGTTTCCTTTCATATGTGTATGTACACACACGTACATATATATGCATACACATATAGACTCTAAAATATTTCTAAATGTCATCATACTCGATGTGTATTTGTGAATTATTTTTACACTTAACAGTTCCTATCAAAACTTCTCCTCATAAATACAAGGACAAAATTATTTTTACCCTTGCAATGTACCTCATGTAGGGATGTATCCTAATTTATCTAAGTCTGTCTCCTTTGATGGACATTTAGGGATTTTTTTTTTTTTAATTTTTACTGTTACAAACAATGCTTCAGTGAATATATGTTTGTTCACAGTAAGGGCACCTTTATTATATAATATGAACAGGAGCATTGCTGGCTCGGTGAGATGCATTTTTTAAATTGTAGTAGACACTGCTAATTGCCTTTCCAAAGCACTACACCAACTTATAGACAGCCAGTCTGTGAAGATGAGAATGCTATTTTGTTGCATTCTGGCCAACACTAGATACTGTCACTCAACTCATTTATTGCAATTTGATAAGGAAAAAGCATTTTATTATTATTTTTATGCATTGCTTTGATCACTAATGAGGTTGAGCAGTTTGTCTTCTATTTATTAGTCATTTTTAATTCTGCAAATTTTGTTTATATCAATTGTCCATTTTTATACTGAACTATCTTTTTCTTCTTTACTTTAGAAGCTCTTCATATTATTGCTGTTGATTATTTTACATATATAGCAAACAAATCATATTTTGCCCAAGTCTGCTGTATCTCTTTTTACCTGGGATATGGTGGTTTGCATGATAGGGAAGTTTTAAAATTCCATATGATCAAATTTACGAAACTTCTTAATTCTTGATTTCCACTTTTTATAGCATGCTTGGAAGACCTTCTTCAATTTAAGATTACCACATTAGTTGGCTCAGGCTGTCATAACAAAATATCACAGCCTGGTGGTTAAACAACAGAGATTTATTTTCTCACAGTTCTGGAGGCTGGAAGTCTGAGATCAGAGCGCCAGCATGGTCTCATTCTGGTGAGAACTCTCCTCCTGGCTTGCAGACAACCACCTTCCAGCTGTGTCCTTACATGGCCTTTCTTCAATGCACGTGCATGGAGAGAGAGAGAGATATCTTTCTCTCTTCCTCTTCTTATAAGGCCGTCAGTCCTATCTTATTAAAATCGCACCGTTCTGAGCTCTTATAATTCTTAGTTACCTTCTAAAAGCCCTGTCTCCAAATACAGTCATATTGGAGGATTTGGGCTTCAACATATGAACTTGAGGGAGACAATTCAGTCCATAGCGATTACAAAGGTGCATTCTTCTCTATCACTTCTGATTATTTTAGACAATGATATATTTAATTCATCTGGAATTTTATTTTCACATCTACACAGAATTAGTTTTCTGAAACATTAATCTAAATTCTTATTTTTCCAAGTTGATATCAGTTTTCCCAATATTATTTATTTTTAATTATTTATTGAGGTCACACTGGTTTATAATATTGTGCAAATTTCAGGTGTACATTATTATGTTTCAGCTTCTGTATAGACTGCATTGTGTTTACCACCAAAAGTCTAGTTTCCATTCATCACCACCACCATCATCCCTTTACCCCTTCCCCACCCCACCCATTTTCCCCCTGGTAACCACCAATCTGTTCTCCTTATCTATGCATTTGTTTATCTTCCAGATATGAGTGAAATCACATGGTATTTGTCTTTCTCTGTCTGACTTATTTCACTTAGCATAATACCCTCAGGGTCCATCCATGTTGTAGCAAATGACATGATTTTGTCTTTTTTTATGGCTGAGTAGTACTCCATAGTATATATACACCACATCTTCTTTATCCATTCATCCACTGATGGGCACTTAGGTTGCTTCCAAGTCTTAGCTTTTGTGAATAATGCTGCAATGAACATAGAGGTGCACATATCTCTTCGAAGTAACATTTTCGTGCTCTTTGGATAAATACCCAGAAGCGGAATAGCAGGATCATATAGTATTTCTGTTTGTAATTTTTTGAGAAAGCTCCATACTGTTTTCCATAGTGGCTACACTAGTCTGCATTCCCACCAGCAGTGCATGAGGGTTCCCTTTTCTCCACATCCTACTGAACACTTGCTATTTCTTGTCTTTTTAATAGGAGCCTTTTTGAGGGATGTGAGGTGTAGTTTTGGTTTGCATTTCCCTAATAATTAGTGATGTTGAACCTCTTTTCATGTGCCTGCTGGCCATCTGTATATCTTCTTGGAAAAATGTCTGTTCATATCATCTGCCCACTTTTTGATGGGTTGTTTGCTTCTTTGCTGTTGAGTTGTATGGGTTCTTTACATATTTTGGAGATTAACCCCTTGTCAGATATATAATTTGCAAGTATTTTCTCCCACCTATTAGGTTGTCTTTTCATTTTGTTGGTGGTTTCCTTTGCCTTGCAGAAGATTTTATAGTCTGATGTAGTCCCATTTGTTGATTTTTTCTTTTGTTTCCCTTGCCAGAGGAGACATGGTATTCAAAAAGATACTGCTAAGATCAACGTCAAAGAGTGTACTGTCTATGTTTTCTTCTAGAAGTTTTATGGTTTCAGGTCTTATATTCAAGTCTTTAGCCAATTTTGAGTTAATTTTTGTGTGTGACGTAACACAATGGTCTACTTTCATTTTTTTGCATGTGGCTGTCCAGTTTTCCCAACACCATTTATTTCTGCATTGTATGTTCTTGGCTCCTTTGTCAAAGATTAACTAACTATAGATGTGTGGGTTTATTTCTTGGCTCTCAATTCTGTTCCATTGATCTGTGTGTCTGTTTTTCTGCCAGTACCATGCTGTTTTGATTACTATGGCTTTGCAGTATATTTTGAATTCAGGGAGTATGATACCTCCAGTTTTGTTCTTTTTCCTCAGGATTGTTTTGGCTATTCGAGATCATTTGTTATTCCATATAAATTTTAGCCTTCTTTTTCTATTTCTGTGAAAAATGTCATTGTGATTCTAATTGGGATTGCGTTGCATCTGTAGATTGCTTTAGGTAACATGGACATTTTAACCATGTTTATTCTTCTAATCCATGAGCACGGAATATCTTTACATTTCTTTATGTCTTCTTCAATTTCTTTCAATTATGTGTTATAGTTTTTAGTGTATAGGTCTTTCACCTCTTTGGTTAAATTTATTCCTAGGTATTTTGTTCTTTTTGTTGAGATTATAAATGGGAATGTATCCTTGATTTCTCTTTCTGCTAGTTTGTTATTAGGGTATAGAAATGCAACTGATTTCTGTACTTTGATTTTGTAGCCTGCAACTTTACTGTATTTATTAATTATTTCTAATAGTTTTTTGGTGGATTCTTTAGGGTTTTCTATATTATATATATATATAGTAGTTTGGCATTTTATATCACAATTTTATCATTCTAGTAGATAACTTTTTAAATCATTATTTACCAACACCACTTGACTACCCAGAATCTGAAGTCCCATCAAATAATTAGAGATTCTCACAATATATGATCTTCATGGAATCCAAAAAGCCAGATGTTTGCTCTCCCTATAATCTGGCAACTGGGGCAAGCAGGTAGTCAATGTTCAACTAATTATATATTTTTTGCCAGAAACATTGAATAGGAACAAGAAATAGGAATAGACTACAGTTCTTTCTGTCAGCTGATGGTGGAGTCTGGTATCCAGTGGCATCTAGGACAATGGTGGCCCCAGTTTCTATTTGCAGAATTAGCACCAGTGTGGATAAATGAGTTCTGTGGTACGACAGTGACTGTGTCTGGCCGTAAAGCTTCCTTTGATTTCTGCCTATTTCCTGAGCTCTGTTCTCTAGTCTTCCTATTAGCTAGCTAATATCATTCAAATCAATCCATTTCTGCCTAATGTAGCCATAAGGAATTAATGATGCTTCAAACAAGGGCCTGGGCTGATAAAAACTTTAAATTTTTGTACATATTCCTATACAGTTTATCACTTATAGAATTAACTAAAATGGTAAAATAGAATAGATGAAATTATGATGAGACATTTTGGCACAAAATTTATTTAAATAAAGAAGAAATGTCTTTGAAAGAAGACTACCAAGCAAAACATGCAAGAAATCAGGGTAAATGTGATGAGAAAATAGAAGACACTGAACTGTGAGCTGACAGAAAGTGAAATAGAAGGGAAAACAAAACTGACACATAGATGTATAAAAAGTTTTAGGGGGCTACCACGAAGGTCATAAAAGACAAAACTATAAAAATGGGAAAAATTGAACGAAATGAAACAGAAATCAAGATGCCAAAAGGAGACAGAATGACAAAATCAAATTTAGATATGATTGGCGATAACAATGATAGCAATCAAAACAAATGAAACCAAACAAACATTTGAACCGTGCATTAAGATAACTTTTCTAAAATAAAAGATTTTGAATTTATATACTGAAAAGATTTACCCTTTCACAGACAATACTGAATTGTGAGGGCTCAAGAGACGTGTCTTGGTAAGGCTATTGGGATTTAATATTAAGACAGCTAAGTCAAACTTCAAGAACTTTCCAAGGAAGAATAGTCAAGTTGACCTTAGATTTCTGCAGAGAAAAAATACCGTAACAGAGAGAGTGGAACAACACTTGCAAGATCTGTTGTCAAAGAAAAATTGCACCAGACATAGTTACACTGGCAAGATTTCATTCAATGCTGTCGCCATAGGGAAGAGAGATTGAACCCAACTCCCCTGAAGCAAAAGGTGGAAGAGTCTTTAAGCACCGGGTGAGTTAGCGGAGAAGGACTGGGGGACCTCGGGGAGGAAGATGGTGAACGTGAGGAAGTAGGCCAGCTGGCTTGCTAATTGGCACTTATTGAAGTTAAGCTCCTACCTTCCAACAGAGACCAGGAGATCAGGGCTCTATGCTTCTGGATGATTGCATTTCAAAGGGTGGCTCCCAGGTCCAGGAGAAAGACATTCCTGGGTTGTAAAATTGGCAAGAGGCCAGGAGAAATTTTACATCTTAGAGGGGCAGAGAACAAATTACAAACAAAGTCTTTTAAAGTGAATATTCTTTAAAAAAAAAAATGCAAGTCAGAAGCCTATACTTAGGAAGAGATGGGGCTAAAGTTCAGTCAAGCTGAGGGGACTGTGAAGGCTCTCTTGGTCAATATGAGGAAAGAAAGTTTGAGTTAAGGATTTTATATTTAACCAGGCTTAAAATTTTGAATGTACGGGACTTACAGAATATTGTTGCCGTGATTTCTTAGCATGCTTGAGGAAAGTGATAGAACTTCAGTCATTCAGGAGAGATGACCATTGGAAATGCTGCAGGAATGCTGGTAGTAAGAAGCTGTTTTAAAAAGTGAGATTCAGCAAATTAAGAGTTTAGGCAGCAAAATGGAATTCAAGCATTGTGTTCCTTGATAATGTAAAATGATACAACTAACAAACCAGGAAGGAGAAGGGAGAAAGAATGTCAGACATAATTTAAGTTTGCTCATTATCTCATCACTAGTAGCTGGGAGGAAATAGGATCACATTTAAATCAAGAAACATGAGGGTACTAATGCCAAGTGCTACAGAAGTAAACATTAAAAAGGAAAACATTATTTACTAAAGTTAAGTGATGGAGAAGAATAAGGAAGGTAGAATGAAAACACCAATATGATTCAATAGAATACAGATCCCATGGATGCTATATGAAATAGGGATCTCTAGACATTATGTGACATTATATCCATAAAGAAAAATGCTAGAATTAATTTACTAATTTCTTAAAATTTAAGAGCTACACACGCACAAAAGAAAAGAACATATACCATAAGGTGAATGAATTTTTAAGACACAGAAAATTAAAAAAAAAAAAACCAGCAAAATCAGCAAAGAAATAAGAAATGCAGATATAAAGAGCAGAAATTAATACAATAAATTAGCATAACTATGCAATATCCACAACATCAAAAGTTGGCATAAAAAACTAATAAAATGTTAAAAACCTTTGAGGAGCTTAATTAAGAAAAATAAATTAAGAAAATTAAATATAATCAATATGAAAAATTTACAGATCCTGAATCCATTAAAATATAAGAATGTATTATGAATAACTTTATGCTCACAAATGTAGGAATTTAGATGAAATTGGTAAACTCCACAAGTAACACAACTTAATAAAATGAAACAAGAAGAAATTGAAAAATTGAATAATCTCATATCTATTAATGGAATTTAATTAGTAAATTAAACTTTCCCCTAATGAAAACTCCAAGAAAATATGACCTCACCGGTAAATTCTTCTGAACATTTAAGGAAAACATACATCAATCTTACATAAATTCTTCCAGATAATAGAAAAAGAGGAAACATCCCCCAAATTATTTCATGTGACCAAAATAATTTGATACTGAAAGCTAAAAGGAAAATTACAGGCTGGTGTCTAGCAGAGAGAGACATAGATGCAAAATATCCTAAAAAATAAAATAAAAAACTGTAACAGACCTTTATCAGAATATATTAAAAATAACAAGGCATCATAATCAAGGTAGGTTTATACTACGTATAAAATTAGTCTATTAATCATTAATCATATTGATCATTAATGGTTAATCATTAGAGAAAGCAAATTAAAACCATAGTGCAATACATATCCTCAAAGATTTGAAACAATGAAGATACTCATACATTGTTTATGGGGCTATTAAGCGGTTTAATCCTATAGCAAGACAGTTTGGCATTATCTATTATAGATGAAAATATGTATACGTACACTATGACCCAGCAATTTCAGCATTGCTTGTAATAGCCCCAAACTGGAAACAAGCCCAATGTCCATCAAAGGTAGAATGGGCCTTGGGCAGTATATTCAATAGAAGACTATAGAGAAAATAAAGTAAAATAACTACCACTGTAAGCAAGAGCTAAATCTAACATTCTTATGTCAAATCAAAGCAGCCAAAGAACTGTATATACTGTATGAATCTATTTGTGTTATGTTCAAATCAGTGAAACCTAAGCTATATCAGAGGTCAGGATGGTATTTATCTGTTTATCTCAATGCTGGGTTCATTAGTATGGCTTATTTGTGAAAATCCATCAAGCTGTGTACATATGATTTGTGTACCTTAGGATATCATTCCAGTTATATAAAGTTGTTGTTTTGACTGCTAATTAAAACATGGACGTTTTCCCCTCTTGTTAAATATTTTGAAAGTACTGTTTTAGTTGTTTCAAAATATATTATATAGATATTTTAATATTTATTCATTCATTTTCTTATTATTGAGCAATTAGATCATTTCCAGTATTGGACACTATAAAAAAACTCCGATGAAAATTTCTGTACATAAATACACATCAGCGTATCTGATTAATGATTTCTTTAGAATAAACCCTTGAAAAGAACTTACTCAACAAAAAATCAAACAATTCGATCAAAAAAATGAGCAGAGGATATGAACAGACTTCTCCAAAGAAGGTATACAGATGGCCAACAGGCACATGAAAAGATGCTCATCATCACTGATCATCGGGGAAATGCAAATCAAAACTACACTAAGATATCACCTTAAACCCATTACAATGGCTAAAATAACCAAGACAAAAAATAACAAATGTTGGAGAGGATGTGGAGAAAAGGGAACCCTCATACACTGCTGGTGGGAATGCAAACCGGTGCAGCCACTATGGAAAACAGTATGGAGCTTTCCCAAGAAATTAAAAATAGAAATACCATATGACCCAGCCATCCCACTACTGGGTATCTATCCAAAAAACTTGAAATGAGCAATTCAAAGAAACTCATGTACCCCTATGTTCATTGCCGCATTATTCACAATAGCCAAGAAGTGGAAGCAACCTAAACGCCCATCGACTGATGATTGGATAAAGAAGATATGGTGTATATATATACATATATATATATATATATATATACAATGGAATACTACTCAGCCATAACAAAGGATAAAATTGTCCCATTCACAACAACATGGATGGACCTTGAGGGTATTATTTTAAGTGAAATAAGCCAGATAGAGAAAGACAAACTCTGTATGACTCCACTCATAGGTGGAAGTTAAACACATGGACAAAGAGAACAGATTAGTGGTTACCAGGGGAAAGTGGTGTGGGGGCTGGGTACAAAGGGTGAAGTGGTGCACCTATAATATGATGGACAAATGATAATGTACAACTGAAATTTCACAAGACTGTAAACTATCATAACCTCAATTAAAAATAAATAAATAAATAAATAAGGAAAATAACTTAGTCAAAATGTACGAATATTTTAGACTCTTGCTAAAATTATCATTTCTTTCCAGAAAGCTTAAACAATTTTAAATCCCACAAGTAATATACAAGATCACCCCTTTTACTCCACTCTCAACGATCCTAGGCTTATATTTATCAATTTATAAGCAAAAAAAGAGAGGAGGGTGCCATGTTGTTTTAATTTTGATTTTTGTTACTTGTTATATTGAACATATTACATGTATATTTTTCTATATGAATTGCCTATTTGCATCTTTTGCCAAATTTTTTATAAGATTCTTGTCAATTTTCATCTCAATTTTGAGGGCTCTTTGTTTTTTAGGGGTGTTGATCTTTTACCAAAGTTACCGCAAACCTTTTCTCCCAATATATGGTCTTCATGTTCGTATGTTTTAGCTATGTAAATACATTTTGTGTGTGTCATAGATTATGTTTTGGACATATTAATTTATTGCATTATTTATTTTAAATTTGTTTTTATTTTATTATTAACCATTTATATTTATTCTTATTTTCATTTTACATATACATTTATTTTGTTTATGTATATTACTTTTGTCTATGCCATTTATTTCTGTACTATACTTTATAAATAGTTTACGTATATTTTGTGTAGTGTAATTTTCTGAGATAGTAAAATCTATGCATTTTCTTTAATACTTCATCAACCGAGAAAATTTCCTGAACATAAGACCATTACTTCCATTTTCTTCTAGATTTTTTTTTCCTAAAAATTAGGATTTTAATAACTCTGACATTTATTTTGTTACGTACAATGAAGGAAAAACAGTTATCCAAAGATTTTCCCTAAAATACTCAATCAGTTATTCCAATTCCACTTTCTTTTTCACGTTTTCTTAGGATAACAATGTTAGCATATAGTCAATTCTTACGATATTATTCTTACAATATTATCAGTTAATAAAACTGAACATTCATTTTGCTGTAATGTGTAATAAGGCAAATTGTACCTAAAATTAAACATTTTTTCTCAAAAAGTACTTTATTGTTTTCACCCTTTAGTTTACTCAAATTGTAGAATTGTAGAATGCTCTGTGAAGTTCCACCAAACAAAAGAAGCAACCATCCAAATGTTGATCAAATTTTTTAAGCTATAAGAACTTATTATGACTTCTTGTAATAATTCACAATAACCTACTGATGTCTCCAGTATTCAGTTATTGTGCTTTGTTTTGTAATGAGATATATTTATTATTCTTGTCTTCTTTTGTAATTCTGAAAATATTTCAACAGCTTTCATCGTATATATCAAACACATATCTTTCCAAGGGTTTCCTAATTATATTTGATGTTCATTGTTACTGGAAAAGTTGTATATTTTTAATATCTTTCAATGTTCTAAAATCATATTACTGATAGTTATGATAGTTACATAAAAGAAATCAAAATAAGCAACATTGAAGTCTTCTTTTTACAATTTTGTTTAAAATCAGTCCTCTTTTTTTAGGTAGATAATCATACCAATTGCAAGAGACAAATAAATTTTCTCTCCATAATTTTGGAAGCTATGTTTTTGTGCTTACAAATATTATCATGTTGGTGAAATGTGTGAATCTTGAATTAACCTTTATTTGAAATGAACACTCTACCAGATGCTCATTTGAAAACTGTTTTAATTTGTTTTATAGATGGCGTCTAAATTGCAGTCAGCAATTAGATTTATTATTATATAAACATACTGTGTGCTAATCAATTGGAAGTATATAAAAGCTTCATCGTGAGAAAATTGAAAAAGTATAGTGAAAACATCCCTCATGATTTTCTTCATTTTAAAATTATTCTAGCATTATTTCTTATAAAGAGAAACGTACATATTTTCACACTTTCATTTTGTTAAAAGAACATTCTATCCAGTTTCTGAAGAATTGCAATTCACCATTAGCTTATAGAGGTTTTCTCTGCTTTTAAGTTCTCAATGTAAACATTTGTCTATTTTCTCCTCATAGAGGAGATTTGTGACTTATTAACCAGAAATCTTCAAACTCCTTTAAAATTACATCTGAACAGACTTTGTGGTTCATAAATAAACTTGGCTTTCTCAATCCTCCCCTTTGTTTTTTTGTACAAATGTTGGATACTGGACTAAAGTAACCTTCCAGGTACACATATGGAGGATATTACATTACATCAAAAGAGTTCCAGGTAAGAAATCCAAAGTATCTGAATAAATATGTGCATACACATATGCAATATACAGAAAATAGAGTTGCCCGATAAAATACAAGAAGCCCAGTTAAATATGAATTTCAGATAAACAATTTATTTTTTTGGTATGAGTATGTCTCATGCAATATTTGGAATACACTTATACAAAAAATTACAAGTTGTTTTTCTAAAATTCAAACTTAACAGAGTGTCATACATACACACACACACACCTACACTCTCTAAATCTGGCAGTCCCAGCAGAAACAGCTATATTTTATTATAGATTTATAAATAATATCTATTATGTTTCTCTAATATCTGTCTCTTCTCTATAAAAATTTGTAGCTAAGAGCCACATTTGTTCCCTGTCCATAAAGGAATAGATAAGCAACCTAATTAACAGTAATTCTCTTCACATTTTTGCTTTGAACACTAGTTATTTAAAGAGTTGATTAAGACCTCAATTTAAAATTTAGCTCATATAAGTGTTTAGGAATCTTAGATTTGTAAAATGAAATATAAAACTAGTAAATTTCAATTACAGTTGTAAAATGCAGATACTATTTCTTTCAGTTGTAGAGAAAAAGAACTAGGAACTCTAAGCAAAAAGAAATTTACTTTAAATTGAGACATCTATGCAAGGAATGATTTTGCCAAGTGTTCCTTTCTACTGCAAACAGTAACCCACGTTCTTTTATTTAACTGTTACATGTACAAAGAAGAAATATAACTTCCATATTTTTATGCCTTTTTTTGTTTTTTGCCCAAAATCTCTATTATTGAAGCAATCCCTCTTTAGGCAAAGACTAATCTGCTCTCTTTTTTTCTTTTTTAAATAAATAGTACTTTAAAGTAGTTTTTCAAATATTTGAATTATCTTACAGCATCAGATATATCTATCACAGTTACCGACTATTTTGACACAAAAACATTCATTTGGAACATATGGAGAAGAAAATAACAACTCCATTTAACATTATTAAATAAAAAGTACTAATTTCTTGAAAAATGCGACCCTGTTATAAAAAGGTGCCAAGTGATTTTTTCCATGTTCTACTTGTAACTTCATCTTTATTTAGCATCCTTTTTTTCTCTTTTTGCAATACACATTGGATACTTTACTGATTTCCAGTAATTCTAAATAGGTTATAAAATTAGGCCACTTAGGTAAAAATTTTAGAAGACCACGGTAATGATGATAATGATAACAACTAGCATTCAATTAGTTGCTCATTTAATCCTCACATTAGGAGATTTGTTGTTATTATCCCCATTTTTACAGATGAGGAAATGGAGGCAGTTTAAATAGTTTAAAGAACTATTAGTAAGTAGTAAGAGGCAGAGCAGGATATCAGGCCCAGGAAGCTAGGCTCTAGAAATTTCTTTTATCTTTTGAACCAGTACAGTTTTGAAAGTGAAAGGATGCGTTAAAAGTAATAAAAATTGTTCAATTGTTCATGTATTTTTGACAGAAAATCAGTTTTATTGTGCTTATGGATATAAAATGATGTGTTCAACAATTTTCAAAGATAAAATTCTTCCTACAAATAAAAATAATATATATTACATAAAACAAAACGTTATCTATATGGATCAAAAATATATTTTAAAAATACATAAGCAGAATGCTTAATCTTGGCACTTAGTCACAATGCTTCTAAATCAATTTCTTAGCTGTATCTCTCATACTGTAACACTGATATTTTTTTCCTAAAGAATGTATTTTTAATATTGTTTTACTATTTTTAATTTTTAATAAAATCAGTACAATCTTCCTCAATTATTCCTTTTACAGTTAAGGAATTTAAATTTTGTGTCAGCTTCTTCAATGGACTCCTCTCGGTAGAGCTTAATAGTTTTTATTGTAAATCTCTCTGCAGGTGCTGAGATACCTGGTAAGCTCAAATAAATTATGCAAAAAAGAATAGCTCCAATTCCAATTTTTAATTAAAATGCATAAATATTTCTTTAATAAATGGTCTTGGGAAAACTGGACAGCAACATGACTAATTATCAGGGAAATGCAAATCAAAAGTACAATGAGATATCACCTCACACCTGTCAGAATGGCTATTATTAAAAAGACAAGAAATAAGTGTTGGAGAGGATGTGGAGAAAAAGGAACCCTAGCACACTGCTGGTGGGAATGTAAATTGGTGCAGCCACTATGGAAAACAGTATGGAGAGTCCTCAAAAAATTAAGAATAGAAATACCATATGATCCAGTATTCCACTTCTGGGTATTTATTCAAAGGACAAGAAAACACTAATTCAAAAAGATATATGCATGTCTATGTTCATTGCAACGTTATTCATAATAGCCAAGACTAGGAAACAACCTAAGTGCCCATCAATGATGAATAGATAAAGAAGATGTGGTATGCACACATACACACACACTACATACTACTCAGCCATAAAAATGTCAAAATTGTGCCATTTGTGGCAATATAGATGGACCTTGAGGGTATTATTTAAGTGAAATAAGTCAGACAAAAAAAGACAAATACCATATGATTTCACTCACAAGTGGAAGGTAAACAAACACATAGATGTGGACACCAGATTGGCGGTTATCAGAGGGGAAGAGAACAGGGGCAGGGCAAAAGTGGTAAAGAGGCACATGTGTACAGTGATGGATAAAAACTAGACTTTTTGTGGTGAACACACAATCTATACAGAAGTCAAAATAGAATGATGTACACCTGAAATTTATATAATATTATAAACCAATGTGACCTCAATAAAAAGAATGCGTAAATATTTTAGCTTAAATATTTTCACAAGTACAATCACTTTATCTCCACTCAAAGTACTTACTGACAAATATGTTTACAAGTCAAAACTCATCAAATTATTCTTTTGTTGTTGTCATTGTTTTTTGTTTTGTTTTGTTTTGTTTTTTGAGGAAGATTAGCCCTGAGCTAACATCTGCCAGCAATCCTCCACTTTTTGCTGATGAAGACTGGCCCTGAGCTAACATCCGTGCCCATCTTCCTCTATTTTATGTGGGACGCCTGCAACAGCATGGCTTGACAAGCAGTGTGTAGGTCTGCACACAGGATTCGAACTGCAAACTCCAGGGCACTGAAGCAGAACGTGCAATCTTAACCACTGCACCACTGGAGGCCCCATCAAATTATTTTTATGTATTTATGATTCATTTGAATATTTAGCAAAACTTACTTGCCACAAAATCAAAGGTCTTCTCAGAATGGACATGAATCCAATTAAAACTATGAGCACCATTCAAAGATTTTTCCCAAATTGAAGCTATCACACAGCACAATTACATAGTTTTAAGATTAAATCTTGTGCTCGCTTCAGCAGCACATATACTAAAATATTAAATCTTATAGACTGCTTGCTCTCTGTGTTTAATTTGTTCCACTTCTTGTTTTTGTAGGGATAGATTTCAATATGTTCTTGTTTGCTGTATTTTCAATAACTATAATTCACAAAAGCTTGAAAAGTTGAAAAATTTGGCACTGTTTTCATTGAATCCTTTAAAGATTTCCAAAATTTCAAAGCAAATACAACCAAAATTTAGACGTTTCATTTTCAAAAACTAGAAATAGCATCTACAATGATTGTCAAATATCTCACCTTTTAATAAATGAAGTTCCAAAGCCTTACTTGGATTCTATGAATTGGATTAAAAATTGAATTAGTTTTGGAATTAATTCCTTTTCTTTTCGGAATCAGATAACACTGATATAATACTGACACCGTTTAACACTGCCAAGTTCTTCTACTAATGGAACTGACATGTTAACACTTTCCATACAAACATAAGAAAACTTGAAATTGAAAATTGATGAAATTTGTAAGAATAATTCTTTGATCTAAATGACAAATGATATGCAGTGATATGAAAATGCACTTTATGCAACTCTATATGTAAAATCATTGTTTTGTAAAGTCTTCTTAAAACAATGATTAGTTTTTGATTTAGATGCAAACCCTTCTTGAGCAGATTTCTTTCTTGTCTTTCACGTGTCCAGTGACGTAACCACAGCCCCCAGGAAGAGTGATAAATGTTGACAAAAAATTTGCGCAATTTAGTGTTAACCATCAACTTTCCTGAGAAATGCTGATGTAGTATTTCTTTATTTTACTTGCATTTTCATTTCTTGAGCTCATTGTTGCTTAAAGAGTATCTTTCAAACAGACAAAAAGCAAATATTGTAGATTTACACTACAAAACTTATATAAGAGATTTCAAACTGCTCTCTATAAACTCTACGGCTGAACTACTCAGCCTCTAATTCCTGTACATATTTCATATACAAGTAACCTATAATTTCCCATATTTTCCACCGACCCTACTAACTCGTTGCCCAGAGGCCTTGTACATCTTGAAGCCAGTGACACAGGCCACAGCGCAACAGGCTCGAGTGCCAAGTGGCTGGCAGAAGCAGAAGAGTTGAGTACTTCTTCCCATTATCAACCCAAAGCAGAAAGATATATCTCTCCCTAGCTTTTCCTGTCAACACACACTTTGTTTTATCAAAGTACCTTCTGGCTCATACTTCAAGAGAGATGTTTGGTTAATTCTAGAAAGGTTTAGGGTAGGAGAAAGGGGTTATTACTGGTCTTCTTTAAGATATAATGACCAGTTAAAGTAAGAATTCTATTTACTATACATGCCTCTCAAGCACTATTAAATGAGACCATGATAGAAGCTAGAAGTAGGAAGTTGAAGAATAATAAATTCATTCTGACTTATTTTAATGCAACTACTAATAATAACTTATACTTTTTTCTGTACTACATACAAAACTAAACAAGATGCTGCGAGGAGAATAAAAACCTAGAGCTATTACATGCAAAGTAGGATGTATGATGTCCCCATCATCGGTACGCTACATCATTTGGTGAAGCAAAATAAAAAATAGTAATAATGCTTCTCTCACCCTTTGAAGCCAAGAAATACTTACTTCCAAACTTTGTGAATATCCAGAAACATGTCTGCAAACTTATATTGGCCCCTAGGGTGGAGTTTATACATCCTTCATGGAGGTCTCATCACTTCTTCCTCAAGAATGAGTCAAATCATTTCATCTCTGTGGGCAAAGGCAACGATTCTTTACAGTGTCTAAATAGTGACAGTTTATTGGCCATTGTGCTAGTGCTTGAAGCCATCATGCGGGGTAACAAGTTGACAGACTGACAGTGGTTCTTTAAACTATTTCTCTCTCCATGCAGAAGGCGTGAAAAGTTGAATGATCTGGGGCATATAGATTAAATGGTAAAATACCAGGAGAGCTCTGGTATCTTTCTCACTCAAGATGTTAATCTTTCTCACTTAAGATATTTTCTCTCAAAGGAGTGGGAACCTGACAATGACCTGAAAATAGCTCACTTCACCAAAATACCAACCCTCTTTGACATGATTCTTTCCTTTACCACTCTTTGTTAGTATATGTGCTTATCCATCTTGTCATTGTGGAGTGGAGACCCCAGTTTGAGCTTTGGTGTGGAAGTACCCAAACCAGCCTTTGAGGCTGCTTTACTTCTAGACCATGTCAGATCACTTGGCTTTGGTAATAGCATTCTCCATGGGGTCCAGCCTAGTTCATTATTTACATGACTTACAAGTTGAAATGATAATATTTTAGATATCTTGTCTTAAATAAAATACATTATAAAATTAAGTTCACTTATTTATTTTTATTTTTTTATCCATCTACTAGAAAATTTAAAGTTACATATGTGGCTAACATTTTATTTCTATCGGATGGCACTGGTCTAGATCTTGCCTCTCACCCTGAAGCCTTGTTCTTTTTATTGTCCTGGTTACAGGCAGTGTGATGCATTCAGAACACTCTATTTGCAAAGTGTTGAAGCAAAAATATTCTTCAACTTCTACCTCACAATACATTATAGGAGAAATACAATTCTCCTATATTCCTAGGAGACATTCAGTAGGTTACCCAATAGACATTCAATAGATTAAGAGCTAAAAAGTATAATTCACATGTCACTCTTTTGCATAGCCATTTCCGTTCCCCAAGATAATTAACTGGGCTGATCTTATTCCTTATGTCTACATTTAGTACTGGACTTGTGACACTATATTGTAATTATTGTTTACATGTGCATCTGTTTACTTGCCTACAAACTCGTTGAGATCAGGGACCATGACATTTATATTTAACATGGTATATAATTTTCAATAAATGTCTCGCGAACTGAATCAAATAATATCCTGTTGTTGATCTGAATTAACATTAGTATGTAGTATATGAACATTATATCACAACAAAGTAATATTGATAAGTTATTGATACTGAAGCATCTAAAATAATGTTTTGTAAAAAATTTCGAAACTGAAACTGCATATGATTACCAATAATTATATAATCATCATGAACTATAGTTGTGTTCACCTAAAAAGCAAAATAAATTTACATAAAAGCAAAAAATAGAACTTTTCTGAAAGTTAATAATTGCTAACAATTATTGAGCACTTCACATGTATGTGGCAGTGTGTGGAGTTCTCTAATATGCTATGTCATTCAGTTTTCATAAGATATTATCATGCCACTTTTAGAGATGAGAATACCTAGAGGTTAAATGACTTGTCCACAGTCACCCCTAAAATATGCTACATCTGGGACTGAACACAAGTAATCTCGCTTCAGAGCTCTCGAAAGTCACAAACTTTTGGAGGTAAATTATAATATGTGTGGCCCAGTAGGTTTAAAGATCACTAAAAATGGAATATGTTGCAACATCCGGATAGACAGATCTATTTTCTGTCATCTGAGCTAGATTCTCTGTCCTCAGATCAGCAAAGAGTTTTACTAGCATCACCATCATCGCTGGCCCAGTCCTTTGTAATGAGGGTGAAAGACATAGAGAACAATCCCAAAATACATTCTCTATCAGGACATCAGGTCAGAACATAAACAGGTAGATTGGCAGAAAGGAAATGGAGACGCTCCCTTTAAAAACAGCAGACAAATCTCCTAAGACAGCTCTCTGCTTTGCTTTGAACTGAAAATGTAAAACCACTGTTTAGAGTTTTTCTCTTATCCACTCCACCATGCTATTTTTGGTCTATATCTATTGTGCATGGATTATTGAATACTTTGCTCACTGAGCTCTCTTTTCTTCCTTTTCCAAAGCAATCTGCAAAACATTGTCAGATTAATATTCTAAAAAAGCTGTTTCATGTAAGCCAACTCTTTAGCTCAAAAGTCCTTAGAGCTTCAGTGCTATCTATAGAATAAAGTTCAAGGTCCAACTGACCCTCGTGGCTTCCATAAGCACCCCCCGCCTCTTTCCAATATTCCACTGTACTACACATATGTATATACAGGTACTTACATCCTCTGCTGCAAGGATACTAATGCAAACAGCCTCCAAACCTGTCACCCACGTTCTTATCACTCCCCTTATTCATACTACTCTTTCAGTCTTAAATTTTCTCCACCCTTCTCCCCATCTATACAAAGCTTATCTCTTCTTACAGATGCAATTCAAGTCCCACTGCTCGCCTCACCATTTCAGACACAACGTAGATCTTTCCTGCTGGTACCTAAACACGGGGCTGCCTTATTATCATTATTAACCTTACCTTATGTTACATTCCATATAAGTATGCACTCTCCTCTCAGATGAACAGCTTTTTTAGACAAAGGCCATTGGCTATACCTTTTATATATTATAAGATACCTAATATACATCTTTAAGTATAGTCAGAGCTTAGTATACATTTATTCTATTGATAAAATCCATCATTAATTGGTTATTTCTCAAACTCTCAGTTGTAGAATGTATTCATCTATTGTAAAATTTTGACATTTGGTCTTTATGCCGAGTGAATATCAGCACAGTCAGAAACTGAGTGCCCTGCAACAGCAAATATATGAGAGATCTTTGTAAAAAAGGAAAATACTGAACCAGAAAAAAACTGGTTGAGAAACTAGAAGAGAACTACTACTTCAAATATACTTTTTCTGGGCTTTCAAACTATTTACAGTGGCTTTTCTTTCCATCAGTTTACTTTTCCATATTCAAATTTAACACAGAATGTGCTTGAGTTGTTTCTGTTGCTATAATCAGATTAGCTATGGGCTTCTCAAGACTAAAATCTAGAAGTTAAAAAAATTTAAAAATCACTTCCACCTACCTTAATATTGTTCGAATAAGACATGAGGTACTACATGGAGCTTTGTTCTGAACAACTATATATAGAGAAAAGGCAAAGTAGTTTTTTATTCACCCCCTCATTCCCCGAGTTGGCTACGAAGATGCTCTGGACTCACTGCCGAATCGACACTCTTTGGGGATGTTGACACTCAGAGAGATGCTCTGAACAATTTTCTAAACATTGAATTGGATAAAGGCATATTAATATATTCAATCATTTCTGTTACAGAATGTAATAGTCATGGAACCTGTGAGAATCTATGGGAATGTTTACATGAAATGAATTAAAAATACTAATGGGAATAAGAAGGATCATTTCACAAATGAGGATAAAAGAAAGATTTGTGTCAAATAGACCTTACGAAAAGAACGAGAACAATCACTTAAGGGAACTGTATTCTTATTTTAAAAATGCGAAATCAAATGCTGAGGAGGATTGCGTCTTTTAAAAAGGTTTAAAATGTTATATTATCTATCAGAAAAATTACGGACAAGAATCATTCATTCAAAATATTACTTCTGAGGTTAACTTCCACTGTTAAAAAGTTAAAAATCTGCCCTAAGTCAAACAGAATAGTTTTCTGTTTTAATTAAACGTGAAATAATTTTCAAATTCTTTATTCCCTAAAAGCTAAAACAGGACAGAGCACAAATTAATCAGGGAGAAAATCAATTTTAAGTTAATATTTTTCAAGTGTCTCTATTCGATCAGAAGCCAGTTGATAATGAACAACCTGATGAAATGAATGGAGTTAGGATAAAGAACAAATCTGAGGCTTTAAAACTAGGAGCAATCTCATTTTCTGAAATTCTGATCCAGGAGATGATTACTTAGGTTACTGCAATGCCAAGCATATTCATAGAGGACACCAAAATGCCATTAACCTTGCGGTCATCTTCACGGTACAGATTGACAATAAAAGGACAAGAGGACGTTTTAGTATCTATGCTCTGTAAGATCAGCATAGTAAGATTACAAGATCGCTCTCTAAGTACGATACTCTATGTACACAACCAGCAGAGCTGACGGAGAAGGATAAAGTCAAAGTAGCCAAAATAATTAATGTTGTACTTACTGTGTACTTACTTGATCCTCCCCAAAACTTAACTGCACGTGATCCAAAATCAGTCCACAATACTATGTTCTTTTACCATCCTCATTGCATTGTAGGAATGCAGGCTACCAATGTCTCTTGAGGATGGGAAGAATTTATTTTGACATTTGGTCTCCCACAGGTCTATATCATTAAAAAGGTAAACTAGTGCTAAAGAGATGACACGGTTCAGATCGCTTTCAAGAGACATGTGATTTTCTCAACCAAAGTGTAAGCTTTATAATTTTATCTTAAAAAGGGAGGTAAGGAAAGGATTTTAGTGTTAAATATTGAAAAAAAATAGGACCTCTGAAAAGCAGAGAAATAAAACTATAAAAACTATCTAATAAAAATATCTGTGTTAGAAAAATCCATACAAGGGTTTTTATAGTTTTATGTTAGTTCAAATCTGTATTTCAGGAACTGAGAGGAAGAAGGATTTTTTTAATATGGCAAAATTGATAAAATAGCAAAATGGCTTAAATTAAACACTATAACTGAATATACATAGAGTCAAATATATAGACACTGGCAAGATTGGAAGAAAAATTTGAAGTGATTAAAGATATGGCCCTGGGGCCGGCCCCGTAGCCAAGTGGTTAAGTTCGCGCGCTCCACTATGGCGGCCCAGGGTTCGGATCCTGGGCGCGGACGTAGCACCACTCGTCAGACCATGTTGAGGCGGCGTCCCACATCCCACAACTAGAAGGACCTGCAGCTAAGATATACAACTGTGTACTGTGGGGGGGGTTGGGGAGATAAAGCAGAAAAAAAAAAAAAAGATTGGCAACAGCAGTTAGCCCAGGTGCCAATCTTTAAAAAAAAAAAAAAAAGATATGGCCCTGCATTATAAAAATAGATGGATCCAACTTCAATTTTCTTCTCCCAACACCCTCCTTATGTTCACCTCTACCTGTTCGCCTCCACTCACTGTCAAACATGGATTAAACAAACAGTAGACATCTACTTCAAACTTGTCAGTTTTATATATGAATTTCTGAGCAAATTCTACAACATATATTGCCATGAGTATGTATGGCCTCTGAAATTGATGGCTATACATTTGTATACCGCAAATGGTCCTCACTCTCAGAAGTCTTGTATAAGTTTCCCAGAATCTCCCTTCCTATCATTGTCTACTTGCGCCAGTCTTTCCCCAAACCTCTGCACAAGAAGTAGACTTGTCTCCTCTCCTAGGTGTCCTCTTTTCTTCTCTCTATTGCTGCACAAATTCTTGTGCTTTCTCCTTAATGCTTTCCTTACACTGAACAGCAAGCGCACTTTCTTCCCATACCCCTGCTTACTCATACAGAAAACATTCTCATTAAATGCAAGACTCCCTTTAGAGGTTAGCCACAGACCTTGGTCTTGATCTGTGCTCTCTTACCTCTAGAGTTCTAGAAGAACAACTCATTCTGACCCAATTTTCAAACAAACAATTCAACAATTATTTATTTGGTGATTATCATGTGCCAGGCTTTCTGCTGACTCTGGAAAAACAGAGATGGTTAAGCAGAAGACCATTTGCTCCAGTGGCCTCCTGGGGAGGATAGGCAACCATACACACCACACACCATTGCTTAAGTGGTACAACAGAAATATCAGCAGAATGCTGTGGCAATAAACGCTTCTCACCTTCGTAAGGTCAGTGAGTGGCTTTTACAGCCCTTTATGGCACAACATTAAAGACAACACCTGCCAACCATTTGATATAAACTTGCTGGAATAAAGAACCTGTGCCAACTTTTCCGCTCTGTTCCATCCTATTATCCTCTTTAGTTATGTCTCCCTTTGACCACAGTCCTTTCTTTCTCTCTCCTATCACTACACCCTATGTTGGTATCATATTGTCACACTTGACATTCTGCCACTGGTTTCTCTCTCTCCCTCCCTCTCTCTCTCTCTTTCTCTCTCTCTCTCTATCTATATACATATCTTTCTCTATCTCTCTTTCTCTCTCTCTCTCTGCCACAAGGAGCAGGTATGAATTGGATTAAGAGATGAAGCCACAGTTTCTTAAGATAGGAATTGGAATATTTATCTTTATAATTCAGATTTCTAATTCAAAAAAATTAATCAAGAAAAATTTATTTTGGACTCAGATTTACAGCCATGTGCCCATCTACACACACTCAAGGTCACATGCAGCCATTGCCAAGGACGAAACATAGAACCTCTTTAGCATTTGCCCCACTCCCCTGGGTATTATTAGTCTGGCAACAGTAGGATGCTGAAGAAAACAATGTTAATGTATCTCTATATTAGATCATCCTTATTTATAATCCTTCACAATCCTCGATTTTGTCCTGTCCGTTCAAGGCCAATATTCTATTCTTAAGAGATTACTGCATTCTATTTAGCAAAGATGTCCCACATACTCACCTAAGAGTATAGCTTAAATCGATGTAGCTGGTTCCCTGGGGAGGAGTGCAGTGTCACTAGTTCAGGACAGCAGTGATAGCTTCCAGTTTCATTTAGCTTCACAGATCTCTTATCTGAAAAAAAGAACTAAGAGCTGGGATGATATGTAAGGAGGTACGTGCAAAACTGCTTTTCCTGGGGAAGATTTAGGCAACCAACAGGCATTGTGTTAAATCTGGCACACGGATCATAACATCAACGGAAGAAAATATTGCTGATGCTGTTAATATCTGAAAAAAATGATAGGTCAAAAAGAAAGAAGAAAAATCCTTCTCTCAGAGAATATCTGTCACCCTAAAAATAGAAGTTAAAGCCTGTCTAGCTTTCTCCCCACAGCCCATTACAACAGGCATACACCCCCTCCACCTAGTACCCTCTTCGTGGATGGATTTTATTTCCACTGTGGTGTGGGCAATGACTGCTATTATCATGCACAAGAATACATTTAAATGCCAAGCCAGCTCAAATAAAAATCGCCAGACTCTTTCATACCACTGCTATTAGAAGAAAGGACTAGCATGCTATAAAAATTGCTATTTGGCCTCAAATTTCACCTTAGGTTTATAATGAGCTGAGTTGAGAGAGGATCTATTATATGCTAGAGCTTAAAGTTGAAATAAATGACTTTTATTGCTTTGGTGTGTTCAAATGAGAGCATATGCATGTGTTTGCATGCTTGTGTCTGTGTGTTTGCTTGCGTGTTGCAGTAGATACCAATAGGTACACAAAAACAATTCTGTTTACAGCACTTCTTTCCTACAGTTCATTCAGGTGTGTGGTAAATTATGTGACTTCCAATGAATTCATTTATAATGGACTGAAACTACTCTCCAAGGGCGGGCAGACCGCTGGGAGGGTAGAAAGAGATGCTACAAGTACAGCTCTGCTCTTGCCGCATCGTTCTTTGAACTTTTCTTCATTTAAAGTGAGGCCGACACTTGGAGCAAGGCTGTTAGATTAGCAACATGAGAAATAATGTCTCCTTTCACGCAGTGGAAATATACCTGGGAAAGTAATGCTAACTTATCGTCTATGCTGAACTGACCAAGAAAACTAGGGGGTACAACAAAGTGATTTAGAATTTACCTGAGAGCGTTTATTCAGAGATCCCAATCATATTTTGTTTATTTGGCTCTGTGACCCATTTTGTATTTAATGATCTTTGACAACCCTTTAAAAGAAAGGGATCAAAGACTCCTACTCTGCCCCTAAATCTGTCTTGTTACTTGTAGGTTAGAGGAGTAACACTGTTCACGGCTGGGGAGACACAAAGGCTTGGTTCCCGCAGACAATGTTCGGTTTGTCTGTCAATAAACCAGTGACAGCTGATTAAAGAAAACTTGCTTGCCAATTGGGTGAAACTGGGAAGAAGGTTTTTGCCAGCTCCAGTGGTGTAAGTTCGTCACCAGCCTAACGACCCGGCATCAGTGTGGTATTACGCACTCAATGACAATGCTGCATTCGTGTAGTCATCAAACAGTCACGACGCAGTTGAGACTCAGCTCTATTTTTCTAACAAAATCTCATGCCTCCAGGTCCACAGTCTCTATGAAGACCAGACAAAATGTCTTCCCTAATAGAAAGAGAAAAGGGCACCAAGGGACACAAAACCAGCACCGTGGCTGTTATACTTAGGACCAGGGCAGACACTCGTGAACTCCCCTAAGCAGAGACTGGCTCATGAGACTTTGTGGATAATCCAGGGCAGAGAAAACATCAGATTATCCTCCAGACTCCACCAGGGCTTGAGGGGCCCCATTGGCTTGCTAATCTTATAGCATACAACATCATCAACCACTGGCAAATGCAGAGCAGGCAGCGCTGCGATGCTACGGCATTCTCCCCAACAGGGCATACCTCCCTTCTCCTTGGTTCACGCGGCCATTCTGTCTACAGAGCACAACCAACACTGCACACAGCACAGGCTTTAAGCTTCTCCTTCTCCGTAGCCAGCGGTTTAAAGGATTGAGTAAGAAGCTGACTTTAATTTGCTTTGGATAAAGGCTAATTACAAGGACATGTGTGTTCAGGGCCTTAGTTCTGTGGCATGTGGGATATTCTTTTTGATATACATTCCTCTAGAGCTTCTCTTTCATGTCCTACCGTTCCCATCTACTCATCTACTTGAGGTCAGGTTTATCTGAAGGTGATTTTGGCTTACACATCTATAATTATGCCTATTTAATTTCCTTGTAAGGGTAGAAACAATGTGTTAGCCTTATCAGTGAAAACGTGGCCCTCTTTACCATCAGATTTTCAGCTTCCATTAGGATCACGGTAAGCCAAGCTAAAAGAAGAGAAAAAATAAACTCTCTTTCTAAAGGTCAGCCTTCTTAATTAAATGAAAACTCAGGCAGCAGCATTGGAAAATGAAAGGACTCTAGCCTGTGCTCTTTCTGAGGAGACCCTCCAGAGCTTCCAGTGGATCCCACCTAAGGCAGGGCAGGCTGAGTCATTCCAGACGGAGAAGAGGCTGTGGCATTACGATGGCGGGTCCTTTTTTGTGAACAAATGGAATTGATGGTGTGTGACTGTGGCTGTAACGTACGCTTCAACCTCTGCAACTGTACTCCATGATCCAGACCACCTTGTTTTCACCTTCTCTTTGACTTAAACACCACCACAGCTGCCATTCCCTCACACTTTCTGCTTTCACTACCACTGTCCTTCAACCGAGCCAGTGTGGAGGAGAAGTCAGTAAAGAGGCTCTGAGCTAGGTACTTTCACATTTAGGAGTTCACATAAACCCTGTGAGGGAAGTATCACCACCTCCCTTTATAGGAGAGCAAGCTGAAATTCAGAGAGTTTAATTATTTTACCCAAGGTCACACAGCTACTGAAGTATCAGGTTAGATTGGACTGTCTCCAGCGCCTGTCCTCTTTCCACAAGAGCTAATAATATTTGCATTGCTCTGGTTCTGTTCCTACTTCTTCATTCAGGAATCTCCTGGATGGCATCTGAGGATGACACCACATCCCCCAGGATCACAACAGAGCCTACTCCATCTTACTCTCAGCCTACCTTTGTCTCGCCATTCCCTTGATTTTGTTGTTGTTGTTTTCTAATAGATTCCTGACCACTTCTAGTTGTCAGGAGCTCTGCAAAGACCTCACGTGAGTAAAGGAAGCCAAAGGTTTTCAAACATAGTAAGAAAACTATAAGAATTTAAAATGACAGTTTATTCCATCCCCTCCTTTGATGGCTATATCACTCCTGCCTTGCCCCAACACTGTCACTCTGGATAGTGACACCATGACATTGCTCTCCATTTCAGAAATTAGAGAATTCTGCCCACCTCTGGATCTGTGATTCTATTGATTGATCGTATTTATAATCAATCAAATAAATACATTGATCATAGTAATTCTTCATAAATATATAGGATCTCTTAAGTTGTTAAAAACTACCATATAATCCTAAAAGAGTTAGAAAAACTGTCCAGACACTGATGGTCTTCATATAAACAAAGGATTCCAATTAATTGTACTGCTTAAAACTCTTGGATTTGAAGGTGTTTTTTGAGAGAATGAATTTGTGCTGAGACAGAGCTGCCACACTCCCAACTCCATGGGGCACTATCGACGTCGAGCTCCAGGCGGAGCCATTGAGACAGCGCGATGTGGTGGCATCTTCCAAAATAGAAGGCAGAGCAGTGATGAGGTTGAAAGCAATGGTCTGCATCTCTGGCTGCAACGAGCATCACCAGGGGAGCTTTTAGGATCAATGCCTGAGCTTTACCGAGGCAATTAAGTTAAAATTTCTTGGGGTGGTTTTAACATCAGTAATGTTTTGTGTTTTGTTTTGTTTCTCTTCTCCCCAAAGACCCCCAGTACAGAGTTACATATGCTAGTTGTAGGTCCTTCTGGTTGTGCTATGTGGGATGCTGCCTCAGCATGGCTTGACGAGCAGTGCTAGGTCCACGCCGAGGATCCAAACTGGTGAAACCCTGGGCCGCCAAAGCTGGAGTGCACAGACTTAACCACTTGGCCACAGGGCTGGCCCCAGCATCAGGAATGTTTTAAAACCACTGGTTTAGAGCATGCGATCTGTAAATAGGGAACCTGAAGATGAATCCTAGTTACTAAACTTTCTAAGCTTCATGTTCTTCTCTATAATATGAGGCTATGAATTGTTCTTACTTTATAGAATTGTGAATATAACCCCTACCACTGCACTTCTCTTCTAGTAAACATTTTTAAATGCTTACAATTATTATTATTATTAAGAACATATCACTGAAGCTCTAATACTTTAATCTTTTTAAAATAAAAGTATAATAAACTATCAATTAGGCCCATTCTTTTCTCAGAGGTTCAAAACGTAGGTAAAATGCAATTCAGAGAGGTTAATTATTTTACCCAAGGTCATACAGCTAGTGAAGTATCAGGCTAGATTGGACTGCCTGTCTTCAGTGCCTGTCCTCTTTCTATAAGAGCTAATGTTTGTATTGCTCTGGTTCTCACTCCTTCATTCAGGAATGAAGATGAGTCAGAAGATAATTTATTCAGTCCCTCCTGCAGAAATCCTACTAAACTCTAAACATGGATAGTCAACTAAAGATAACACCTGGCTTGGGTCTGGAATGGAAACTCTGCCAGTGGAGTTTTACCCTTGGCTAACTTATCTTTCCATTCTAACCACATTCCACTTTATCCTGTGTGTCCACCTTACTTCAACTCTCTCAAACACCAAGCCTGAATTTATAGTGATCTGTTAGTCACCTCTGGTGACCTCAGGTCCTTCAAAGTCAACCTTCTCCTAAGCGAACTCCTTCACAATTTAAGCCCAACCATAGCAAGTCCTGTCAATTATGTTTCATGGCGGTCTCTCAAGCATTAATCCTCTTCTCCATCCCCTCTTTAAGGCTCAGGACATTTCTTCCTTGGACTGCTTTACCTGCTACCAGCTCCTAAATAATCCTCCAGGTGCTGCTAGAAATAATCTTCTGAAAAAACAAATATTCACAAATCACTGTCTGCTTTAAAATCCCTTTTATGGCTCTGTTGTCTACAGAATCAAGTTCTGTGTCCTTAGTTCAGAGTATAAAACCCTGCAAAATCTGGCTTTCAACAAACTTTTCAGAATCTTCCCTCCACCCACCCCTTCTCTCTATGAACATCCTGATTTAGCCATTCTGGATTCTACGTCTCTGAACACGTCAATGTGTCATTGCATATGCTGTTCCCTTCACTTATTTTAGTGTTCCTATATGCTTTGCCTGGTTAACTTTTTCTTTTTCTCAGATTGGCACCTGAGCTAACATCTGTTGCCAATCTTCTTTTTCTTTCCTTCTTCTTCTCCTGAAAGCTCCCTAGTACATAGTTGTATATTGTAGTTGTAGGTCCTTCTTGTTATGGCATGTGGGATGCCAACTCAGCATGGCCTGATGAGCAGTGCCATGTCCTCACCCAGGATCCGAACCGGTGAAACCCTGGGCCACGGAAGCAGAGTGCGCTAGGCCATGGGGCCAGCTCCAAGCTAGTTAACTTCTAATTATCTTTCAAGAGTGGGATCAGGCATCATCCCTTTTATGGCTCCTCCAAGCAGCATTTGTCTTTTCTGCTTTGGTGCTTTCCGTCATAGCACTTATTGTGCTTCAATATGATTGATCACGTATGTCTTTCTCACCTGATAGTATGAAGGCTCCTTAAGAAAAGAGTCTATGACTAACGTATTGTTGTATCCCCAGTATCTGACAGGTTAACTTGTACCTGACAGAGTGTAAGTCGGTAACTTAGTTAAAGTGTATCTGATTAGATATCAGACTCACTAGACTGTGCTGAGGAACTTACAAAGTTCTAGGGGGTAACAAGAACTCAGACTATAGATCAATAAATGAACTACTAAAGGCGTAGATGTCTGATCCAGTGTGGATGGGGAATGGAGCTGCATCCTTAGAAAAAGATCTCTGTTGAAGCAGAAATATTTTTCCCTCCCACCTACAGCCCCAACATGAGCTGGAAGAGCCAAAAAGTATCTAGATTTGACCTTGAATTTTATTGTTGAGTTAAAGAGACGAAAAACTGTGTACTGCTCAGACACCGAGATTGACATAAATACAAGCATTAAAGGAAGTAAAATAGTTTAGCTCGATTTGTGACCATCTCTAGTACATAATGCTTGCATATGAGCATTGAAATTTGAACATGTTGGATCACAAGGAAAAGACTAAAAGTCTGTTGTGAAACTTGTTCTCCACGCGTATTTTGCTTTTGGACAAAGGAGATTGAACAAAGGCTTTTAAGATGATCAAAAATCTCTTTTGAAAAGTTTTCCAGTGCAAATCAGAACCACAATGAGATACCACCTCAAACCTGTTGAAATAGCTATTATTAAAAAGACAAGAAATATCAAGTGTTGGAGAGGATGTGGATAAAAGGGAACACTTGTACACTGTTGATGGGAATGTAAACTTGTACAGCCACTATGGAAAACAGCATAGAGATTCCTCAAAAAATTAAGAATAGAACAGCCATATGATCTAGCTATTCCACTTCTGGGTATTTATCTGAAGAATACAAAAACACTAATTCAAAAAGATACATGCACCCCTTTGTCCATTGCAGCATTATTTATAATACCCAAGATATGGAAACACCTAAGTATTCAATGATGGATGAGTGGATAAAGAAGATAAGATATATATATATATATATATATATATATATATATATATATATATACAATGGAAAACTACTCAGCCATAAAAAAGAAGGAAATCTTGCCATTTGTGACAACATAAATGGACCTAAAGGGTATTATGCTACATGAAATAAGTTAGACAGAGAAAGACAAATACCATATGATTTCACTTATATGTGGAATCTAAACAAACAAATAAAACAAAACAAAACCAAACTCATAGACACAGAACAGATTGGTGGTTCACAAAGGGAAAGAGGTTTGCAGGGATGGGGAAAGGGGTGAAGGGGACCAACTGCATGGTGATGGATGGCAACGAGACTTAAGTCATGATCACTATTTAGTGCATATAAATATTGAATTATAGTGTTGTACATCTGAAATGTATACAACGTTATATACCAATTTTACTAGGATTAAAAAAAGTTTCCCTTCTCTGGAATTCCAGATTAATCATGTTTTTAGGAAGCTAAATTAATTAACAGGAAGTAGTTCTCAATGAGATGATTAAAAATTAGTCATTCATGCAATTCTTGGAAGATGGCAGAATAGGAAGCACCAGGAATCTGTCTCCCCACCTAGACCACAATTGCAGTGACCGAGTCTGTCTGATGTAATTATTTTGGAATTCTGGAGTCTGTTGATGGCTTGCAACTTCCAGGGTAAGTCTTGGACAATAAATTGTGGTTAATTTCAGTCTATTTCAGCTCTTAGCACAGTAGCAGTTACTCATCCCTCACTCCTAACTGCGCATAGGCAGCCAGCCATGCACACGTTCTTAGAGCAGCTTGCACACAGCCTGTAGGAGCCATGGTGGCCAAAAGGACCCTGTCCTCCAAATATTGGTGATCTGTACTCTGACCACTGATTGCTGCTCTTGATCATATAGAAGTAGACAGAGAGACAGCAGCCGTTATTGCTGCACTTCCCCCGATTGTTACAAGACCCTCGCCTTCTGGCTGAAGTGACTTCCAGGGTATTTAAAGGGCCAGTGCCTTTCCTCGTCTTGATTTTTTTCTTTTTCCCTTTTTTGGGAGCCAGGCATTAAAGACTAGGACATTCAAAACAACTGCATATATGGGAAAAATTAGAAAATGACCACACATACCCAGGGGAAGTCTCCGTAAAGACCTGAGATGACCTTAAGTTTACACCTAAAGCTGATTCTCAGCACAGAGGTAGCCTACAGTTATAAAATATAAACAATAACAAAGAACAGCAAATCTTGGGGTAAGAGGACAGCCTAATTTCCAGAGTTACCACATTATTAGATTCAGATGTCCAGTTTTTAATCAAAAAAATCACAAAGCATACAAAGAAGCAGGAAAGTATGCCCCATTCAAAGGAAAAAAATAAGTCAACAGAAACTGTCACTGAAAAGGAAATTATGGCAGATATACCAGACAGAGACTTTAAAACAACTATCTTAAAGATGCTCAAGAAACTAAAGAAGATGTGGAGAAAGTCAAGAAAACGATGAGTGAACAAAATGGAAATATCAATAAAGAGATAAGAAACCTAAAAAGAAACCAAAAAGAAATTTTAGAGCTGCAAAGTACAATAACCAAAATTAAAGTTTTGCTAGAGGGATTCAAAGGCAGATTTGAACAAACAGAAGAAAAAATCAACACATTTAAAGATAGGACAGTGGAAACCACTAAGTCTCAGGAAGAGAAATAAAAAAGATTGAAGCAACATGCATAGAGCCTAAGGGAACTATGCCACACTATCAAGTGAACCACCATACAGTTGTGGGAGTCTCAGAAGGAGAAGAGAAAGATATAGGGGCAGAGAGAATATATGAAGGTACAATGGCTAAAAATTTCCCAAATTTGACGAAACACATGAATATAAATATCTAAGAAACTCAACAAACTCCAAGTAAGATGAACTTGAAGAAGCCCATACCAAGACTCATTATAATTAAACTTTAGGAAGACAAAGACAAAAAGAATCTTGAAAAGACAAGAGAGAGGCAACTCATCATATACAAGGGATCTTCAATAATATTATCAGCAGATTTCTCATCAAAAACTTTGGAGGCCATAAAGCAGTGAGCCAATATATTCAAAGTGCTAAAATAAAACAACTGTCAACTAAGAATCCTACATCCAGCAAAATTGTCCTTCAAGAGTGAGGGAGACATTAAGATATTCCCAGATAAACAAAAGCTGAGGGAGTTTGTTACTACCAGACTTGCCTTGCAAGAAATGCTCAAGGGAGTCCTGCAGGGTGAAATGACAGGACATTAGATAGTAACGCAAAGCCATATGGCAAAATAAAGATCAAAATAAAGGAAAATACAATTATAAAATTAAAAATTATAAAAAGTTATATTGTTATAAAATTATAAGTGAAATTATAAAAGCTTATATTATTGTAACAACAGTTGTGGAGCTTGTAACTCTACTTTTTGTTTTCTACATGACTTACTAGACTAACACATCTTTTAAAAACAATTTTTAGTCTAAAAGCTAGTATTATTATAACTTTGGTTTGTAACTTCCATTTTGATTTCTACATAATTTCTGAGACGAATGCATTTAAAAGAATTATTAGGTTATGTTTTTGGACACACAATGTATAAAGATGTAATTTTGTGACATCAACAACCAAAAGGGGTAGGGATGGAGCTGTAAAGGACCAGAGTTTTTGTATGTTATTAAAGTTACTCTGGTATAAATTGAAAATAATGTGTTATAACTTTAGAATGCTAAATGTAATCCTCATGGTAACCACAGGGAAAATACCTATAGAATATAAACAAAAGAAAATGAGAAAGGAATTCAAACACCTCACTACAAAAAAATCAACTAAACATAAAAGAAAATGGCAATGCAGGAAATGAGGACAAAAAAGCTATAAGGTATAGAGAAAACAAACAGCAAAATGACAGAAGTCCCTCCTAACTAGTAATTACTTTAAATGTAAATGAATTGAACTCTGTAGTCAAAGACAGAGATTAGCAGAATAGATAAAAACACATGATTCAACTATATGCAATCTACAAGAAACTCACTGTAGATCCAAAGGAACAAATAGATTGAAAGGGAAAAAGATATTCCATGCAAATAGTAACCAAAGAGAGGAGACGTGTCTATATTAATATCAAACAAATAAACTTTAAATCATAAAAGATCACAAGAGACAAAAGAGGACATTATATATTTTCAAAGTTTCAATACAGCAAGAAGAAATAACAATTATAGTCACTTATGCACCTAAAAATAGACTATCAAAATACGTGAAGCAAAACTGACAAAATTGAAGGGAGAAATAGATAGTTCTACAATAATTGTTGGAGACTTCAATACTCCATTCTCAAGAATGGATAGAAAAACCAAACAGAGGATAATTAAACAGATAGAGGACTCAAACAATACAATAAACCAACAAGATACAACAGACATATGCAGAAAACTCTACATAATAATAATACCATAACACATTATTCACAAGTGCACATGGGACATTTTCCAGGATAGAGCATATGTTAGGCCACAAATTAAGTCTCAAAAGATATAGAAAGACAGATATCAAACAAAGTGCCTTTTCCTACCATAACAGAAGTTAGAAATCAATAACAAATAAAACTGGAAATTTCACAATTTTGTGGAAATCAAACAATATATTCTTAAACAACCAATGGATCAAAAAAGAAATTACAGAAGCTGAAATGTAATAATGTACACCTAACCTTTACATAACATTATAAACCAATATGACTTGAATAAAATAATGTAAAAAAAATTACAAGTGAAATTAGAAAATACATAGAGATTAATGAAGATGAAAATACAACTTACCAAAACTTATAGTACACAGTGAAAGCAGTGCTTAACGGGGAAATTCATAGCTGTAAATGCTTAGATTAAAAAACAAGAAAGATCTCAAATAAACAGCCCTATTTTACAACTTAAGGAGCTAGAAAAAGAAGAACAAACTAAACCCCAAGCCAGCAGAAGGATGGAAATAATAAGTTAGAGCAGAGATAAATGAAAAAGAGAATAGAAAAATAATAGAGAAAATTATTGAAATCAAAAGTTGGCTCTTTGAAAAGACCAACAAAGTTGACAAATATTTAGTTAGATGGACTAAGAAAAAATAAAAGAAGACAAATTACTAAAATGAGAAATGAAAATGGGGACAATTCTACTGATTCTACAGAAGTAAAGCGGATATTAAGAGAGTACTTTGAACAATTGTACACCAACAAGTTGGATAACCATTAAAATTTAACCAGTTAACATTTGGTAAGAATTCCTCCCTCTTGACATTAATACAAAAGCTAAGTTGTACTCGGGTCATCTGGGGTGGCTAGGAATCATTCAAATACCTAACCCACTCCAAAATGGTTATGGAACCAAAAATCAAAAAGGCGCTGGTAGAACTAGCTGACATTACAATGGATGCATGTCAGCTTGACTTTCTTATCCTCAAGCAAGTATATTTTCTCCAAGAAGAGAAGAAAAAGTGAAGGGAGATGAACAAGAAACAGAGAAGCACAGAAGAATAAATAAGGTAGGTAATGGGAAAGAAAAGGATCCAGGGAGACAAGGAAAAAGCAAGAAGCAGTCATAGCAGCTTGTAATCAAGCAGTAAGAAGCCTCCACGTGGGTTTCCTCCCTCCAGCTGCAAGACTTGAGCTCTGGACCAGCTCTCACTGACTTTTCTTATACTTCACTTGTCATTGCAAGGGAAGCTGCAGGCTGGTGTGTCAGCCTCAGATCCTCTTCTGAAAACTGAGGGATTATGGATAGAGCCATCGTGAGAATGAAAGGAGGGCACAAACCAATGCACCATTGTCACTGACCCTGAAATAGACACACGTAGGTCACGGTCATCAAAAGAAGCTTCTTGTGATTAAGTAACCCAAGACCATTGATGTTACAGACTAGTGTTTCTCAACTGTGGCCACATGTTAGAATGACCTGGGGAGCTTAAAAAACATACCCAGAGTCCACCCCTAGAGATTCAGATTCAATTGATCTGAAGCAGGCCTTCACTTTTCGTACGTCTGTTTTTACTTCCTAAATGATAATGTAATCTGGGGCCACTTTTACAAAGGGAAAATTTCCAAAATATGCTGCCAGGTCATTTATTGCCAAAATAACTAAATTTGACTATTCTAAATTATGTTTTTTAGGTTGAATACCTTTTCCATTTTTTAAAATATTATTTTCTTGAGGTCATATTGGTTTCTAACATTGTATAAATTTCAGGTATACTTTTGTGTGTGTGTGAGGAAAATTGGCCCTGAGCTAACATCTGTGCCAATCTTCCTCTGTCTTATGTGGGATGCCACCATAGTGTGGCTTGACAGGCGATGGTAGGTCCGCACCCAGGATCCAAACCGGCAAATCTTGGGCTGCTGACGCAGAGTGCGAGAACTTAACCACTACACCACCAGGCCAGCCCCCAGGTGTACATTATTATATTTCAGCTTCTGTACAGAGTGCATCATGTTCACCACTAACAGCCTAGTTTTTATCCATCACCCTACATACGTGCCCATTTACCCCTTTCACCCTCCTCCCACCCCCTGCCCCTCTGGTAACCACCAATCTGTTCTCTGTATCTGTGTGTTTATTTGTTCATCTTCCACATATGAGTGAAATCATACAGTGTTTTTTCTGACTTATTTCACTTAGCGTAATATCCTCAAGGTCCATCCATGTTGTCACAAATGGCACAATTTTGTCTTTTTTATGGCTGAATAGGATTCTATGTGGCATATATATATATGTATATACCACATCTTCCTTTTCCATTCATCTGTTAATGAGCACTCGGGTTGCTTCCAAGTCTTGGATATTGAGAACAATGCTGCAATGAACATAGAGGTGCACGTATCTTTTTGAATTAGTGTTTTCATGTTCTTTAGATAAATACCCAGAAGCAGAATAGCTGGATAATATGGTATTTCTATTTTTAATTTTTTGAGACATCCCCACACTATTTTCCATAGTGGCTGCACCAGTCTGCATTTCCCCCAGCAAGTACAAGGGTTCCCTCTTCTCCACATCATCTCCAATACTTATTTCTTGTCTTTCTATTTTTTATGTTATTTTATTTTTTTAAAGATTGGCACCTGAGCTAACAACTGTTGCCAATCTTCTTTGTTTTTTTTCTGCTTTTTCTTCCCAGCTCCCCCCAGTATATAGTTGTATATCTTAGTTGTGGATCCTTCTAGTTGTAGTACATGGGACGTCGCCTCAATGTGGCCTGATGAGCGGTGCCATGTCCGCACTCAGGATCCGAACCAGAGAAACCCTGGGCCGCTGTAGCAGAGCGTGCAAACTTAACCACTCGGCTACGGGCCGGCCCCCTCTTGTCTTTTTAATAATAGCCATTCTGACAGGTGTGACATGATGTCTCCTTGCAGTTTTAATTTACATTCTCTAATAATTAGTGAGGAACATCTTTTCACGTGCCGGTTGGCCATCTGTATATCTTCTTTGGAAATGTCTGTTCTTGGCCTCTGCTGGTCTTTTGATTGGGTTGTTCATTTTTGTTGTTGTTGAGTTGTATGAGTTCATTACATATTTTGGAAATTAATCCCTTGTCAGATAAATTATTTGAAAATATTATCTCCCAGTTGTTATGTTGTCTTTTTGTTTTGTTGATGGTTTCCTTTGCCATGCAGAAGCTTTTTTAGCCTGATGTAGTCCCATTTGATTATTTTTTCTTTTGTTTCCTTTGCCTGAGGGGACATGGTAGTCAAAAAGATACTGCTAAGATAGTTGCTATTGTCAACTATCAAACTTTTATTTCCTTGAAATCCAGGGGCATCTTCTGAATGCTTTGATCTCATTCATTAGATACCATAAAAATAATTTATTAAATTGTTTTCAACACATGTTTAAGGCACTAACAACTTTTGTATCTTATTTCATTTCATTTTAGCCACAACCTTCAAAGAGCTCAAGTCAGCCTGAATCCAAAGTCATTCAGTCCTTGATCCCAAATCCAAAATCACGCCTCTTCCATCCTGCTTCTCAAAAGGCATTTTAGTGTCTTGTCCTCCACAACTGGCACTATGCTGTTTGTATGGGAAGAAAATGAGTGAGTATTGAGCCTGTAACAATCTCATCCTTTTCTCCCGCATTTATGGAAGAAAACTTACCTATGCCAGAAACAGAACGAACTGCTACTGCTACTATTTTTCTCATGTCTGCTACGAGGGAGGCTTCTGGCAGTATTAATCACTCTGCTTTTGAGAAGATACAGTCAGGGTATACATATCTTCCTAAATCCTTACATCTTATTTTAATAGGCTGTTAACATTCTTAGTTGTCATCACAGCAAAGCTTTAAGATTTCCTCTTTTTTCATAATCAAAGCACCTCATGAAGTACTTGAGTGAATGACGAGACTTCCCAAAGACCAGTTCAGGCGCTACTGATAATAGTCCTAGAATAGAGATGCTGGAATGAACGAGTGGAAAGAATCCTGGAGCTGTATTCAGAAGATACAGACTACAACTGACTGGGAAGGCTTCCAAACTGCTGACCTCGAGCAGGTCATTCAGTCCTTATGAGGCCCAGTGTCCTTACGATGGAGACGGTAGTTCCTGCTCCAGCCAGACCACAAAGCGGTATAGTGAGCACAGAAGAGGCCCTCTACAGAAGGACGTTTTTCACTTTTGAAAAGTACAATGCAAATGGACACCTTTGTTCCCCTTCCCTCTGTCACCTGTCTTCACCCCTCTGCATGAGATACCTGGACTCTCTAAGGACCAGCAGCGCAGACACAGCTCTGGAGGGACAGAAGGCCCCGAGCGGCTGAGCAAGGCACCCAGTGCAGACAGGCTGAGGCCGGGGAGTTTAGCCTGGGATAAAGGAAGCAGAGAAGACAGTGAAAAAATCAGAGAAAGGTAACTCATACCTCTGTATGCTTTCTAGAATGTCTTCTGCAAGATGTTTAAAGTATTTATTTCTTGTAAGGATACATGTTTGGTGACACTTCCAGTTTCTTTATGGAGTAAGTAGCTTCTAAGAAGAAATAGGGACAAAAAACAAAAAGGCTGTAATAGAAAGCTCATTTGAAAAGACTAAATTATATTGGGAGAGAAAATCAGCACTTGATCTCCAGATGCTGAAAACATATGACCAATCACGACCAACAATACACTATCAGAAACAGAAGGAAGGGGGACAGTATGAGGAAACCCAATATGCTTATTGACATTTGTCTGACTCACTGTGAAGGAAAGAGCATGAGGTAAAACAAAATGAATATGTTCCTAAGATGCAATCATAAAATCGCACGAGCCCAGGAAACTCTCGTCTTTGTAACTTTATTCTGCATATTAAATTAATCATGAAATAGTAGATATTTCTTAGTAACTATAACTGTGATCAAGGGCTGTACTGTTGCTGTCTCAAGTGATTTTCAGTACATTTCACAAGGTGATGACTATTCCATCCCCTCCTTACCATCCTCTGCCGACCGGAAAATAGACACAGAGCGGCAGAGCACCAAGTGCACTGAATCTAACGGGTTATTTGTTGCTTCTTTGTTTATTATTGTTTCTTCCCCTTGGAATCAAATTTTGCCTTGGCTTAATAATTAACCCTAGAAGGATGCACTTTTTCTTTTAATGAGCTATATTTTTACCAAGTAGTGAAGGCAAAGATTGAAAAAAATCTATTTCTATCTCCTTGGTGTCAAGTAAGTGAAAATTGGGGGAATTTTATGGCCCAAACTAAATTCTTCTTCTTTTTTTTTTTTTTTTTTTTACCATCCAAAGGGCTTTTATCTTCTTTCACCTAACATGCCATGAATTCATTGGGACAGGGGTTCCAGCAGCTCAGGCTCCTTTCCATTGGTTCTCACAAATTGTGCTTCTCTGAGCGGAGCAAGCTGGCACTTCAGTTGAACCCAAGTACCTTTCTCTTTGACTTCCTTCTTTTTCTGATCATTTTCCTTCACATGCTTCAGGAAGCTATCTTGGCTCTAAAAGCACTTAATATGCTCAATATGTAAATATGCTCAATACGTATATTAATTCTCTTGGCAGGAATCTTGTCCTGAACTTGTTTGTTTACAACAGTGCCAACAACATGCTGGGTAACCTTGTAGGCTCTTCCAGTTTTGCCATGGTAACATTTGTGGGGCATTCCTTTTTGAACACTGCCCGTTCCCTTGATGTCTACAATATCACCTTTCCTGTAGATTCGCATGTATATGGCCAAAGGAACAACTCCATGTTTTCTAAAAGGCCTAGAGAACACATAGTGGGTGTCTCTCCTCTTTCTCTTTGTGTTGGTCATTTTGGCGAATTACTGGAAGATGGCAGTTCCAGCCTAAAGGCTAAATTCTTCTTCTTATAGCTAGGAAATCATAAAAATAAAATTTCCAATGGAAAGAAGCAAGTTTCTAGATTAATAATAGAATTGATTACAATTATTAGTAAGAGAATATTCATATATTAGAAGAAATAAAACAGCAGTATATTTATTCAATTAATATGTCTGGCACAGAATTATTTTTGATTCCATGTTTATTTGGAAAAACTATGATGCTTTTAATAAACATACCTTTATTTTTCATTAAGTACAAAAATAAAAATGGAAGTGAGAAGTGTATGTAATTTTTAATGCTAACATAGTGTTCAACTGTCTCACTGGTGGTACTGACAACCTTAATTAAGAAGTCATTGAGGAGCTGGCCCACTGGTGTAGCGATTGAGATCACACACTCCGCTTCAGCAGTTCAGATCCCGGGCACAGACCTAGCACTGCTCATTAAGCCATGCTGTGGCAGGCGTCCCACACATAAAATAGGGAAGATGGGCACAGATGTTGGCTCAGGACCAATCTTCCTCAACAAAAAGAGGAGGATTGGCAGCAGATGTTAGTTCAGGGTTAATCTTCCTCAAAATAAATAAATAAATAAATAAGTCATTTAATGATAATATTAACAAATCTGGCATATTTTTTGGGTCACTTTGACACTACTCAAGACACAAGCATGATGGATGCTCCTTCAGTACAATACAGGGTAGAATCTGAAGGAATATCTGATGTCCATCGTAAAATTAAGGACAAGGACTTGACTTGCCAAAATATGTCATAGACTGTAACAGATGTTTCCAGATGAAGTCACATTTCTACTAAAAACTATATAGGGGCCGGCCCCGTAGCCGAGTGATTAAGTTCGCGCGCTCCACTTCAGGGGCCCAGGGTTTCGCCGGTTCGGATTCTGGGCACAGACATGGCACTGCTCATCAGGCCATGGTGAGGTGGCATTCCACATGCCACAACTAGAAGGACCCATAACTAAAATATACAACTATGTACTGGGGGCATTTGGGGAGAAGAAGCAGAAAAAAAAAAAAAAAAGATTGGCAACAGTTGTTAGCTCAGGTGCCAATCTTTAAAAAAGAAACCACAACTATACAGATGCTCAGTTGGTAGAACCTAGAATCTCAGAATTGTAGACCCAGAAGGGGTTTTTAGAGACTAGCTATTCCCATCATTTTAGAGCTGAGGAAACTGACACTCAAAGAAGGTTAACTGATTAGCCCAATGTCCCAGAGTTGGTTATCAGTGTCTGGATGAGATCCCAAGTCTTTTCTACTACTCCAGGTTGTCTCTCATTTTGACAAATGAAGGGACATTTTAATATTTTACTTAAAAATATATTTAAGGTAAATTACCCTGTGTTTAAAATTAAATACAGGAATATTAACAAAACAGACTATTGTATCTTTTGGATCTTTCCCGATTCCCACTCCTGGATATGGCCCAATCTTATATTTAATATTAAAGTACATATTCCAGGAACTGCTACCATTCTCCAGGCATTAAAAAGATGTCAAACTAATATTAAACCTGCCACAGTTTTTTTTTTATTTTGGTCATACCAATAAAGATCAACAAATACTGTATTAGCACCATGCTAGTGTGTAGGTGGTACCTCTTTAAATTCAGATGATGAACAAACACTTTCTCAGAATTTTTCACAGGATTTAATATTATCCAGAGTTTGGGTGCTAATACTAAACTTCTATGAATCACAAAAGATTTGGCAACAAATTGGCAAACACACTAGCAAAATCGAAAACACTACAGTGAGTTTTGCATGCTTTCTTTCATGGATAAATCAAGTTGACAGGAGAGCAACAACTTAGAGGAAAAGTGTATATCTTCTAAGATGCATGTAATTTACCCGTTGTGATTTTTGAGATCTTATGATAGACTGGGAATTGGAAAGTCGAGTTCTATTATAATCTCTTCTATCATGACCCCAACTTTTCACAGACCAACTGGGATAGACTTTGCAGAGGGCAGACACCAATAAAATGAGGAGAGTACAGTTGACTTTCATCCCGGTAATAAAGACACAGAGCTAATTATCTCTCCCTACCTTAGCCAATGGCAGAACCGGTCACTGTAACCAATAACTTGAAAGTTAATATGGACTCCTCTCTTGTGTCCATCTCCCACCTCTAATCACTCAACCTTATCAAGACGACATGTCATTGCCTTAAATTTACTTCAGTAGTTCTCAAATGCATGGGTATCAGAATCCCTGGGGCTAATCGGTATTGGTAAAAATACAAAGGCCCGTGCTCTATCCTACTTCAAGGAGCCTGGGCCTCTGTGGTTTTGTTAGTTGCCCAGGTGATTATGATATGCAGCAAATTTGAGAAATACTATGTATGCTCTTAATTTTCCTCTGCCAGATAATTGCATTTGCTTCTTAATTTGTCTGCTTGACTCCAGCTTTGTTCTGCACCAATTCATTCTTCAACCAGTCAACAAACCTGAAAAGGTCCAAGCTTAAAAAGAAAAAAATTAATGGCTGCTCATCACACTTAAGAGTAAGTCCAAATTTATTATGCATTTAAGACCTTTCAGGATTTGGCTTTTGTAGTCCTCTCCAGCCTCATTTCTCATCACTCCAAATTACATGTACATTCTCCTAATGCACAATGCTTTCTCAGAGTCCATGTCTTTTTTAGAATCATTCACATATTCAATCAAAAATTATTTATAGAGTTCTTTCCGTTAGTACAGCACTGGACCCAAAACCAGGGATAGCGTGGTGAAGTGAAAGTCATACCAGTTCTTAAGGAGAGAAAAATATAGAAATGAATACATTTAATTTCATTCAAATTGGGATAAATGCTGCAAAGAGTAACTGTACAGTGTTACAGAAGCATATAGTGGGGGCCTCATCTGGTCTGGGGATTTTCAGAGGTAGCTTCCTCAAGGAAGTGATTTTTGAGCTAATGCTTAAAATTTGGATAGAAATTACCAG